>NW_020955658.1:433000-476444 GCF_003031625.1 Empidonax traillii | reverse complement strand
AGCACAGTTTTCCCCAGCAGAGCCCATTGCTTTTCTATCCCACTCCCTCCAGAGCACAGTTTTTTCCTGGGGGGCTTGGAGGGGGACACTGTAGGGCTGGATTTAGGGATGAGTCTCCAGTTGTGCCCAGGCTGGGGACAGAAGCAGCACAAGGACCTGACACTGGGAAAAGGAGCTCGTTGCTGCAGGAAGGGATTTGCTGAGGTTGAGAAAGACTTTCAGACAGGGCTGTGAAGCTTCAGGTAAGCAAAGCAAGTGATGGTTGTTCCTCTGTTTGGAGCCATCTCCCACAGGGGTGTCTGGGCACAGGGCACGTCCCCTCTGCAGGAGGAAAGGCTGGATGGTTCCCTCCAGCCCTCACCCACTTCCCAGCTCTGAAATTCCTTCCTAGGTGGGATCTCAGCAAAAGGCTCTCCCCCCAGAGGGTGGTCGGGCACTGGAACAGCTCCCCAGGGCAGTGGGCACAGCACCAACCCTGACAGAGTTCAAGGAGTGTTTGGGCAACCCTCAGGCACAGGGTGGGATTCTTCTTGTTGTCCCGTGCAGGGCCAGGAATTGGACTCGATGCTCCTTGTGGGTCCCTTCCAACTCAGGGTATTTTATGATTCTCTCTGAACGCGCCTTCAGATTTTGGAAATTCCAGCCCATCCTGCTGCTTGGAGAGCCAGGCTTTAATTGAGCAATGCTCCAGGATCAGCCCCTCGCCGTGCCCCACACCCCTCCCCGCTGCCCTCCACATCCAGCCCGGCAGGGAAGAGTTGAACTCTTTTCAGCACATGAAATCCATGCAGCTTTCAATAAAAACCCCCAGACAACACACCACTCCAGCAGAACCCCCTTAATTCAGCTGCAGGATTTCAATAAAGGGAGACATCTGAGGGAAATTGGATAACTGGAAGGCAAGGCACATGCTCACTGCTGAGCTGAGGCAGATAGCACAGGCTTTGAAAAGCTCTCTGATTTACTTTTACAGAAGGAAGAAGGCAAAAGGCAAACCTCATGTGAAAGAAAGCCTGGAAAAACCGAGCCTTGCAAAGGAAACAGGACGGATCATGGATCCCACCACCAATTTGGGGGAGTTTCAAGGTTGTTTTGCAGGTAACAGCAGAGATCTCTAATTAAACACTCATCACGTGGTCCACTCAAGGGCTGTGGCAGAGATTTCTCCTCTTGGCCTCCCACTTTGCTGTGGATCCCACAGCAGTGCAACCACCTTCCCTCCATCTTCCCCAGGGCACTGGAAGCAGCAGGAACCCACGATCCAAAAAATGTTCCCTGGACCGGTGAGCAAGGAAAAGGAAAGGGCTGGCAGAGAGGATGGGCCAGACTGGCTCACAGATCCTTGGCTGTGGGTAAAGCAGGAGCTGTGCCAGCTGTGCCCTGCACGGACACAGGTTTTTCCATGGATCCCCCTGCTATTTTATCCTGAGCTTTGAGCTCTGGCTCCCCAGGGATGTGGAGCTGTGGGATCTCCTCCAGCCTGGGGTGGAGTGCAGGAGTGCCAAGCACCTCCTTCTTTTCCACACAACGCCAACAAAACCACTCTTTTCAGGATCACTGCAGGTTTTATTCCCTCACCTTCTTCCCCACGCGCCTTACTCGCCTTGCATCGTTGTACAGCAGATTTCAGAGACTCAGCAGCAGCAAAAAAAAGTCAAAAAATTGTATTAAAAGTGTCTCCAAAGTCGGACAAGCCCACTCTGTTGATTGTGTTCTCCCTCTCCATCATAAAGCACAAATAAGATCCTTTCCAAAGTGCCTGGAGCATCCTCCCTCTCATCACTTCCAGGGACAGAAATGAGGATGTTCACGCAGAGTTTGGGCCATCCAAGCCAACCAGCAGAAAGAAGAGCCCCGAACCATTTAAGGGCTCAAATGCTATTTAGAAAATATTTCTTTGAAAAGAAAAAACCACATAATTTGCCAGAGATTCTGCAGCAGGGTGATTTTCAGATGGGATGTGAAGTCACATTTAGCTGCATTCAGGCTGTGCCTCCTGTACAGCTGCAGGGAGGAGCAGGCCCGGCCTGCTGGAAGCAGGTGCTGCTGCCAAGTCCCTCATCATCTCCAACCCCGCCTGAGAAGCACCAGCACAACAGCAGGTTATTTTGGACGCTTCCCTTTGCATCCCAGCCCAGCCTGACTCTGATTAATTAATGGAGCCTGCTGAAATCCCAGCCTTAGCTACTCTGGCTGCTGCACAGCTGCCTTCCACTCCCACTGGAGAGGCTTTGTATTTACCAAGGATTAATTAGAGGAATGTGAAGCACCATTTTCTAGGCAGGGGAAATTATCAGCTCTCTCCCTGCCCTGTAACAAGCCCATACTGGGGCAAGCCTGAAAAGGGAGCAGGTAGAAGTGGCTCCTTCTCGCTCTGCACATCTGCCACTTTTCGCATTTCACTGCTCGTGCTGCCCCACGTGACGAGCACTTCACTCCTGCTAGACCTGAACAGGCAACATCCTTGTGGAAGATGGAGCTGGAGTCTCTCTCTCTCTCTCTCTCTCTCTGCAGATTAGACCAGAGCTGGTCCTCGAGACCATCCTGACAGTCAGAGCCACCAAAAGAGAAGAGCTGCTCTCTCCCAGGGCTCCCCCGACCTCCAGGAGCTGCCAAACGAGTGATTCTGCCAGAAAACCACGAGCAACAAATCCTCTCCCCCCCACTCCACAAGCCCTCCAGACCAGGCTGGGCAGGCATCTGTCAGGAATGACCACAGGTAACCCTGCCCACCAGAAGAGAAGGGGACAGGGGGGTCACCCAAGATCTCTCCTCCACCTGAAGTGCTGTCATTTCCCGGCCAGCAGTCCAGGCACAGCTGTTCCTCCTGGTGGCAATATCTGCACCAACACCAGCAATTGCAGCATGAAGGGAGGGCTTCAAGCAAATCCCCATTTGGAAACAACTGGAAGAAATGTCAGGGAAGGCCGAAGGCTGTGACGGAGGGCGAGCGTCAGTGGTAAATAACCGCTCAGCTAAATTTAGGAAGGCAGGTTGGGAGCTCTCCATGACCAGTTGGGCGTCTTCGGTTCAGACCACTGAGTCAACTGGAAACATTTAACTGTGACAGTGATGGGCTTTATAGAGAACTCCAAGACAAATGAAGGGAAAAAGGTTATCTAATAATTACAGTCCCTGTTTCACATCCAGCTGCATCCACGGCTCAGCCTGACCTTTGAAGAACAATGAATAATGCACCATTCTGGTGAATGTTCCCCTTCCTGGAGACACCATCAGCACACTGGTAAAAGAGAGCCTCTCCTGTTTGTCCTTTACTCACTGCTTGGTTCAATTTCTTTATGTAAGAGGACCTGGAAAGTCAAGAAATATCACGCCTGTTCCCAAAATATTCCCACTGTAACTTCCCATTATTAAACTCCTCAAACCACTGGTGCTCCAACATCTGCTGCAGGAGAAGCAGCAGTGGAGCAAAGCTGTTGTGAAACTACTGGGTCAAACTGATCTCTCTGCCTTGCAACACCAATAGGAAACCAATCTCCAGTGCTCCAGCTACCGATCTCCAAGACATCCAGAAAGATGGCATGGCAAGGGAGCACAACCCCCTGCATGGGAATGCAGTGATTTCCCACGCTGTAAAATCAACTGCAGTTCACCTGCTCTGCAGCGTGGCTTGTTCCAGGCAGATCTCACCTTTAGCCTGGCCCTTTTCTTGCATCCAAAATTCAAAGTATTTTTGTGGAATTCCACTGGCTTCAGACCAGGCCCCACCAAAGCAGGCCCTGCGAGCACCAAGCCCCATGACCAACTGTTGGCTCGCGTGGCACAGGGGGAGCAGAGACTCAGGGCAGGAAGATGTTGTGCCAAGAGAGATGAGTGGCCAAGAAACACCGAAAACTCTGCACCAGAACGAGGGGGGAGATGGAACTCATTGCTGACACTGGGGCTTGGGAACGCGCCAGAGCGTTTTAGGCGCCAGCAAGCTGCTCTGGCCACTGGCTACTAACCAGGGGGGATCATCCTGGCAGAATTCACAGCAAACCCCTGCACCTGCTCAGATGAAGCACAAAGATAAGAAGGTCCATTCCAAATGGGGAGAGCACAAGGGGACGGTCCCACTGGTGCCCCCCCCCCCAGCACTCGCTCGTGTCGACACGTCAGGATGGGAATGCTGAAGGGCTGGGGGTCACAGGGAGTTTGTGCTCTCCCCCAGCCTCCCCAGGAGGTGTGTGATGAGTTTCTGCAGGGCCTCAGCCCGCACCACCGAGACGCGCAGCACTTCCTCGTGGGTGGCCTTCTCTCCGCTGTCGTAGCTCAGCACCGCTTTGTTGGTGATGAGGGAGATCCCAAGCACTCGGAGGCCACAGTGCCTGGCCACAATCACCTCTGGCACGGTGCTCATGCCTGCGGTGGGAGAGGAAAGGAAAGGACCAGAAACGAGTCAGGATTTACACCCAACAAAACCCCTCCGAGGCTGCAACCCTGACCCCAAAGCACGTGCCCTTGTCTCATCCCCCCCCACCTCTCTGCTCCTGAGCCCTGCAATGGTTAAAGGCTGTGACACTCAGAAGGCTCAGATAGCTGCAGCAGTACAGTTACAACTCTGCTCAGCACAATAAACCCCCAGCATTTGATCCCCGAGCCCCTCCTCGAGACGTGTCAGGCTGCTTGCAGGGAAGGACTAACGTGCTGTGTCATTTGGCTCTTCTCTTCCCCAGCTAAAGAAGATGTTGCAAAGAAAAACAGCTTTGAGGGGAGCTGAGCTCTTTCCCTCACACACGAGGAATCTGCAAAGTATTAATGAACAGACTTCCACGAGCCAAGCTGGAGGAATCATGTAGATCGTGGCTCTTGCTTTCCTTGCACACAGTTGGGAAGGTATCTGTGATTACCACCCCTAAACAAGACTGGTTTGGAGGGAGAAAACGCAGTGAAATCTGTACAGTGTCAGAATTTAAAAAAAAAAAAAAAAGAAAAAAATTAGAAAAAGGCTTTATTTCTGATTGGGCCCCACTCAGCCCTGGTGAAGTGGAGCCATCTGAGCATAAGAGACTTGTGTTTGGGAAATAAATGCTGGGATCTCTGTCCTGGGCAGCCGTAAGCACAGGGGCTTTCTGCAGATCCGTCACTAAACCACCGCAGAACGGAGCAAGAAACGCTCAGAGCTCGTTCCTCCAGCCCCAGGAGACTTCAGAGACTCAAAGGCTGAAGCGAGTCAGCCCTTGAGGAGGATTAACTGCCCAATCCACGTGCCCAACCAAAGCCTGGCAGCCCAGGCTGGGCTCACCCACGGCGTCGGCTCCCAGCGCCTGCAGCAGCCGGCACTCGGCGATGGTCTCGTAGCAGGGCCCGGCCAGCACGCAGTACACTCCTTCCCGGGTGAAGCTCAGCAGGCCCAGCTCCTGGGCGCTCTCCTTGGCCAGGCCCAGCAGATCCTGGTCATAGGCATCTGACATGCAGGGGAACCTCACCCCAAACCTGCAAGGCAGCAAAGGACACGGCCGTGGGACGGCGTGAGCCACCCTGTGTCCTGTGGAGAAAGGGGAAATGGCAAAGGCAGAGCAGCCTCTCTGATTCCACCCTTATCATCAGATCATTCTCAAATCATGGAACAGTTTGGGTTGGAAGGGACCTTTAAAAGGCCATCTCAGCCAAACCCCCCGCAATCAGCAGGCACATCTTCAGCTAGATCAGATCGTTCACAGCCCTGCCCAACCCGACCTTGAGCGTTTCCAGGAACAGGGCATCTACCACCTCTTGTTTCTGCAAGATCTAATCACCCCAAACTCTCAGCACACAGAGGGTATGGCTGTTGGAAGGTCTGACACTGCTTTTCTACCGCACAAACCCTTCTGTAATGGCCATTCAACTTCTCCTGTCTCCAGGGAGCGCTGATGGCCAGCTCCTTCCCTCCCCAGTGATTGCTCATAGTGACTTTTAAACACTTGTCCAGCAAACATTTGCTGCCCTCTGGGCTCCCTGAGGCACAGAGTCCCACAGGTTGTGCCAGGGAGGGGGTTTGAGCAGGCCCTGATGGAGCACCAGTCACCACATTTAAAGCCCATCATCCCAGCAGGCAGCTACGAACATCTTGGAGCTCCAGGGCTGTATTTTAGGGAGCCTTCACCCTCTGCTTCAAGGCTGGGTCTCTTGTTTGCCTTAGGACTGAAGATAACACCTCAGTCCTGCTCCTGATGGAGTGAATCTTTCTCCTGGCTCATGCAGAGCAGAGTGGATGGCAAAGATTGTTATGTTATGTTATGAGGAAACCTGGAAAATAAACTCCTGGCCATGTTCACCAGTGCAGTTCAGGAGGAGTGGACCAGGTCCCTCATTTAGGCTATTAAAGCTCCTGCTTGTTGACATGCTCTTCCAGCTGAATGCTCAGGGCAGGAGGTGGCTTATTTTGTTTTTATAAACAGCAAATATTATATAAATAAAAACAAACTTTCCCTTCTGGTCGAAGGTAATAAGTATTCATCACTATGAAAATTGCTTCCCTTTCCTGAAGGATGGCCAGCAATGCAGAAGCCAATCTCTAATTTATTAAAAAAAACATTATTTCCACATCACTTCATTGCCTCTGGTTTTGCTCTGCTGTGCTCAGATAAATCCTTCCTGGTAGCTCAGCCGGACAGGATCTCAGGAGTTCGCTCAGCTAAAGCTCTGCAATACTTTGAAACCTGATTCATCAAGACCTTTTGCCCGTTTCGATGCCTTGGTCAGCAGCACAAGAGTCACCTCCCAGAGCACTGCAGTCTCCACCAGGCAGCTGCAGCTCTGCTGCCTTTGAACCTTGGCCAGACGCCGCTGTTGGATTGGCGTTTCCCCTCCCGCTCCGGAGCAATTATGCGAGTCCAGGGAGCTTTCAACGCTCCCTTGTGGCTTCCCTGCTTTTGATCATCCTTTCCTCCAACCCACAGCGCTACCTACAAAGATGTGAAGATGTTCCACCTCAGCTGGCTGCTGTCCCCTTGCCATGGCATCACTGCTCAGGGTTTGTTTCTCCTGAGGCAGCTGCCAGCACCTTCTGGATTCTTCAGAAGCAGGAGCTGGCTCTGCTGTTACATCAGGAAGGAACTAACTGAGTGAAAGCCAGGCAGGCCACCTTCTTCTTCTCAGCACAACTTTCTCTCTGGAAAGATCCAAGGACAGTCCAGATGCCTGCCCTGCAAACGTGCCCATTTTTCAGGATGAAGGGACCAACCCAACAACAGATTTAACCATCTTGTTATCTGAACTCACCCTCTGCTCACAAACTACCACCTCCTCCACCACCTCCTTCCCCAGCCTGGCCTCTGGCTTCACACATCTGGCTTCCTCCTGGCCTTCTTGCCTGCCAGGTTGGTTAGGAAAGAATTCTTGCTCCTGTTTTCTCCTTATCACAGCCCAGCCTCTTTCCTTCCTGCCACAAGGCTCGTGAATCTTTCCTGCTTCCATGCTGATTTTCCTGACAATCCACGTGCTTGCCTTTGTTCAGCCTGGATCTCCAGTGGACGTGTCATCACACTCTTTTTAGCCCCATTTGAGGGCCAAAGGGCTTCTTTTTGTGAACACTGGTCTACCTGGAATGTAACCTCTCATGCCATGACCTCACTCATTGCTGGTTGCTTTCCACCCTACCAGACTGGGGGTGTCTTGGAAGGATTTCAGGATCATAAATTCATGTTGGAAAGGACCTCAAGGCCACCTAGTCCAAAATCCTGCTCAAAGCAACTTTATGTCCAGTGGCCACTGCAGTCTGGGGTGAGGATATGTTGGAATCCCCTCTCTGCACTGACCACAGGGGAAAGATTCTGCTGCACAGCCACCCCAGTTTAACAAGCTGCATACAAGGGTTGGTCATCAGGAGATTTTAGAGGTTTTATCTTTGCCCTGGTCTCTGTTGTTCCCCTTCCATCACAGCAGAAGTGGCTGTTGACAAACACAGGCTGGGGACACCGCAGTTCACCGACTGCTCCATCCAGAGGAACCAGCAGACAGAGGGGCTGACACCAAGAGACAGCAGTGGGTCTCTGGCAGGTGGCACAGCTGGTCATGTCAGGAGAGGATCAGAAGGTTCTTGCATGGCACAGAACCTTCTGGGCTTGTAAGAGTAAGCGAGAGGCAGGGCAGGGTGCTTGGGGAGGGCAGGGCAGGTGGCACAGCACACACAGCCACTGCTTTAACTCCTCCCTCGTGCACACCTGGAGCCAGACTCTGCTCTCAGTAAACACTTGTCAGCAGGCACAACAACAGGCAGTCCCAGCCTGTGGCTGTGGAGGAAGAAAGGATTAACTGGTAACGTGGAGCTGGTGCCTTCTTACCTCTCATCATTGGGTCCCCGCAGAGGGTTCTGCCCTCCCAGGCCAAACAAGCTGATGTGGTCCCTGATGAACATGATGTCCCCCACTTGGAAGTGGGGATTCAGCCCTCCAGCAGCATTTGTCACAACCAAGATCTCCACCCCCAGCAGAAAGAAGACCCTGATGGGAAAGGTGACCTGGAAGAAGAACCAAAGGCACACGTGCAGTGAATGTCACAGCCAACAAACAGCTGCTGCTACTGCACGTGTAGTGTCACAGTTCAGAGTGCAAAGAAGGGTCTGTGTACAGAGACTACACAACTCACTCCAGTTTTAAACATTCCTCTGATTTGAACAGAATTTTAATGGTTTTTAAACATATTAAAACATAATCTTGTAATGAACACCACTAAAATCCAAGCCCACGTTTCCTACAGCTGCGCTGAGGTCAAATGAAGGTGGTGCAGAAAGAACATGCAGATTGTTCTTCCTCACTGCCAAGGCCTTGCAGAGATCAAACCACCGTGCTGACTGAAGTAACTGCTTATGCATATCGCCCTGGAGTGGAGTCCAAAGTTAAGGAACAATTGGGAACTGAAAAAGAAAATTTAAAAGCTTGATTTTGAGGAGTCACAAAGGAACTCCCTCTCAAATGCTAGAGGAGCTGTGAGCAGAAGATTTCCTAATTGGACACCACTTCTTCCAGAAACTACTTAATTTTCATAGACAAACATGTCTTGATAAAGCTAGTTATGTACTGAGTGATTTTAAAAGAGCTGTTTTTCTGTAAGAAGCTGCGTGGTGCCAAATATTGCAGTTTACATCCAAACAAAAATCAACCTCAGCCAAGTGGAAAATCTCAAAGCTATCCAAATAAAAAAAAAGAACATACAATGCTATCAGGGAGTAAATAAACAAATATTATGGGTGTTTTCTAACAGAAATGTACACATGTGTATGTTTATGCAACTCCTAGATGTTAGTTGGAAGTTGCAGCAGCCAGGGAGTTTTTCCTAGGAGAAAAAAAAAAAAAAAAAAAAAAAAAAGAAGCTGTAAACTACACAAATGCAAAAGATGATTAAAATAGATTATTCTTATCAGAGTTTTCTGGTTGCTGATTTAAATCGTGATTAAACCGACTGAGTGAAAGAATGTAAATTAATCTGCCTGCTATGATAAACTATTTTCCCCTGCAAGTAGAGCAGGGTTAGCACAGCACCAGCTTCACCCAGCAGCAGCCTCTCGGTTTGAACTCCCAGTTCCATTTTTTGGGGAGAAATCTGAAATCTAAGAAGGACTCATTTCAATGCAAGTTCACTGTCAGAGCTAAGGTCCTGCAGCGAGATAGCAAAGCAAGAAGCCATTTTTGCCTTTTTTTTGTTTTGTTTTTTTACTCTCCCCGTTTTCCTCCAGGAGGACTCACCGTGCTGGCAGAGTAGCCCTCGTAGGAGTGGAAACGCCCCTGCATGCACACGCAGGGCTGCCCGCTCAGCTCCCCGAACACCAGCCTGCCCACGTGCCCTGCAACTGTAAATTGGCACAGCGTCATCGCCCGCCCGGCGCCCCAGGCCCCAGGCCCCGCCAGGAGCTGGGTCTGCTGTACAGCAGGAGCTGCAGTTGAATAAATAAGCGCATATCTGCGTGCCGTGGGGTTTCTATTTCTGCCCTGTGAACACACGGTTTTCCCCCCGTGGAGGGGTTGGCGTGCGGGGCAGCGCCGAGCGGTGCGCGATGACATGAGCGGTGTCTGTGCCGCTCCTGCCCTGGGCTCTGCCGACCTGTGCTCCGTGGGAAGTGAGGGATGTCCTCATATGGAATGACTGTCTTGTTCTCCAACACGTCAGCCAGGCCTCCCAGGCCGGATCCGCAGACGACGGCGATTTTGGGGCGCTGGACGGTCCGGCCGCGTAACCAATCGGCTGTTTCCTTGTACACCTCGTAGCTGTTTCTGCAGAGGGAAAGCAGGTCAGGGAGACTGAGCAACCCATTCAAAGAGCAAGCTTCAAAGGACACAAGCCCTGAAAAGGGGCCAAAAAAAAAAGGAAATCTCATTAAGGCTGTAACAATAGAAGCTTCGCTGCTATTATTGAAGATGTATCGCTTTTAATCTCATGTATATACCCAGGGAAACCATTTGAATCGTCTTTGCCGGTTTCACTCTGCAGATGAAGAACGGCTAATGATACCTGGATCACAGATATGTCACAAGGCATAACCACTCCTGCTGCTGATGGGCTCTGGTCTCTCCAGAGTCACCGAAGGAAGGCAAAAGCACAGTCAGACCTGTGTGTGCACAGGGATGTGCAGCCTGGGATGGGGAAATCCAAGAGCATGGAACTCTGAAAACACCTGAACAGCACGGCTGGAGTGATGTGCTGATGAAGAAGCAGGCACTGTCCTCTGCAGCACTACTGAGACATGGGGCAAGAATCATCTAGAGAGGTGGAGGAGCCGATCTCTGTAAGTGGTGAGTGCCATCAGCTCCCAGTGCCTCCCTCAGGGCCTGGTGCCACACCTCAAACACCCACCTTCTGCATCCCCCGTGCCTTCAGCTCGGCAGGATAAACATGGAGATCTTACTCGGCCTCTCCTCTCCAGCAGGGTGGGCAGGGGGAACAGCCCAGTCCAAGGTGAGAGGCCCAAGGACATCAATCCACAAGGGAAAACCAGGAATTTGGGCTCCAGAGTTTATGCTGCCTGATTTAAGAGGGGTTCTGCTCCAACACCTTGGCAAAAAAAGCCTTACCCAGCACTGAGCCCCACTGCTGGAGGGTGGGATAGAAGCTGGTTAGTGTGTACACTGCACATTGTGAATTTGTCTCAGTGGAAGGGAGAGAAGTTCCATTTTTAACCTCTTAGCCCAGCACCCAGGTGCTTTAATCACAGTTTCGAAACCAAATCAATAGGGGGATAATCCCATAATCCTGTTTCCAACAGGACAATGCAGATACTTTCTGAGAGTCAATAGCAAGGTCGATTGGAAGGTCTCCTCAAAAGCAGGGGCATCAATGGCAGTTCTTGGTAGCAACTCAATCATTACCATTGATGAGTTGAATTAATGACTGTACAAGGTAGAGGATGAGGTGCTGGAGTGAACCAACATAGGCAGGGGTAAAGAGGTTCTCTATATGAAAAGCTGATCTGCTTATTGAGAGGTGAGAGAATCAGACACTGCAAGGCTGCAGGTGATGTAAAATCGACTGGAGGTGCTGATGAGCACTCACTGTCTGAATGTTTATTTTTTATATTGTTGTTGCTGTTTTTTTTTTTTTAACCAAGTCTCTCGATTTCCAGAGGTGTAAACCTCAGTGATGTTGTGATGCTGCTGTCTGCAGCCTTAGAGGATACACAGAGAAGCTTTCACAGTGGTGCTCCTCACCCCAGGAGGTGCCAGGCCCTTGGCTAAGAGGATTTGACTGTCTGCGTTCGAGTGGCTCCTCCAGCTGAGGGATCAGACACTGAAACAGAGGATTCATTTCTGTGTTTTTTCCTTCCCTTACACTGACAGGGTAGGTAGCTATTGCAACAGATATTTCCTGCGAGCTTTTCCTCTC
Organism: Empidonax traillii; assembly: GCF_003031625.1. Taxonomy (NCBI): domain Eukaryota; kingdom Metazoa; phylum Chordata; class Aves; order Passeriformes; family Tyrannidae; genus Empidonax; species Empidonax traillii. The sequence continues at coordinate 464,648 of NW_020955658.1, read as the reverse complement.
CCAGCTGTCCAGCTCCTACTGCAAGTCCTGTCCAAGGCATTGCACAACAAACTTCTGTTCCTGGTTACAAACCGTGATGTCAAAAATGCCCGAAAATATCACAAACCTGCAATCCAATAAGAAGGAGTAACTTCCGTACACATGGATTAAAATGAAGAGTCCTACTTAGCTGCAACACTTTTCAAAGGAAAAGTCTGGAAATGAGAAAGTTTATTTACCGTCACATATCGTTGAATTTCCCAAGTGCACTGTGAGCTCCTGAAATAAGCAGGAGCTGTGAAAATGACATTAATGAGGTCTACACTTGACTATATTATCACTTGCTCCCAGACAAAAGCTTTAAAAGTGCTTTACATACATTAGTGAACTGTTTCACCCAATTTCTCTGTTGAATAACTGTAATCCTTGTTTAGAAATTCAAGGGAACCAAGAGAATTTCTATGTAATACCCAAGTTTTGGACATACCTGTGGCAGGCATGAGAAAAGAATGAGGTCACCAGGATCTGCTCTTGATCATAAACCCCTTTGTCTCTGTTGTTTTTGTTTTTTTTTTTTTTAAAGTGCATACACCCTTGCAAAATAACATCAAAGAATGGATATTATTCCTACATCCTCAGAAATTTTGGGAGTGTGGGATAAATCATTCCATGTCTGCTGAAGATACCGGGACTGACTGAGCTGTGCCAAGTTCCATCCAGGGATTTTTATTTTTTTTTTTTTTTCTCTATTTTTAAACAGAAGATATTGAAATGCTTCTTATCCAAAGAACTTATCCAAAAGAACTAAAACTCCAGTGCCTCCTTGGTACCTGTCCATCCCAAAGGCTTTGGGCACCCCAGAGCTGTCCCCAGTGCTGAGAGCACAGCCATGCCAAAATTAATCTGCCTAATTTCAGAAGCCTTCCAGGTGCACACATCAAAGGGACTGGAGAGCACTGATAATTCCTGAACAGGAGGGAGATACCTGGGCAGCAGGAGCAGAGGGGGAGCTCCATCTGTGGGTGACCAACCACGCTGTTTAGCCTGGAACTGCACGAGCACGAGGCCTGCTCGAGCTTTTTGACAGCTTGAATTAATAGATGTAGAGCACAAAGGCCCCTCCAGCTACTCTGCCTCCAACAATGCACACCTAATAATAGTGCTGGGTAGCATTGCTGTGGATTAAATCACAGGATCAGCTGAAAGCACAATCCCCTTTGTTGTGATTGCTGTCGTCCACTGGAGAAACCCATCTGCTGCAGAACACGGGACCGTCACCGGCGACAGATCCTTTATGGCACGAAAAAAGCCCCACCCTCACTGTGCTCCTGGGAAGGTTGGAAGCAAATCCATGTTAAAAAGCAGAGCTATCCCACTAACCAGTCAAGCAATGGTTTGGGGGCACACAGCCACACGTATTCACAGTCTACGCATCTCCACACGAGATATTTGTCTCTTCTGGCCCATAACCTCTCCCAAGGTCACCTACTGCTGCCATCTTTCATAGTCCCAGCACCTGACGCAGCCAGATGGCCAGATTCCTCTTCAATAATACGATGTTGACTTCTGAGCAGCCTTTGCCTGACATTTATTGAGCGCCCGGTAGGACGAAGAGGAAAACAAGGTGAGGAGAAGCGATGCCATCTCACCAGCCCCTTCCAGCCAGGAATGTCTGTGCATCCATCCCCTGTTTCACAGCACCTTACCTGTCTTCCTCAGCATAGGCCATCCTCCTCCTGTCTGCTTAACCAAAAGACAGGGATGGGGGGAGCTGGAAAATGGAGCTGCAGGTTTTTATTTGGCCTGTTGAACCTGCGGGAGCCGCCGCTGCCTCCGGGAAGGGAGTCCGGGAGGTGTGTCCCTGCTTCCCTCTGCTCTCCCCTGAGCATCTCTAATCCCCGAGTAGGAGGGGCATGGTCTGCTTTTCTGGCCTCACCCCACATGACACAGATGACCTAGAGCTCTGCAGAAAGCTCACACACACAGCGCACACGCGCTCCACGACGCAGATGAAGCCCAGAAATTTCACGCGACTGTCGGGCGGCTGACGAGGGATCCGCCTGGATGTGCACGCTCCTGCGTCACCTGGGAACCAGCTGGTGGCCGGAGTCACCTGCTCCTCTGCAATTCCAAGGCCTGGGAGCGTGGCACGAGCTCACTGGGAGCGTGCAGGCTCTGTGAGATTGACCCGTGCTGGTCACCACCGCAGTGAGACCTTTCCACGGCCCCCGTCATTGTCCAACCATTCTTTCACGGCAAACAGGGGTGATGACTCCTTAGCTCCTCCCACAGATTTTTTTTTTTTTTTTGCTCACATTTAATCTCCTCACCCTTCCCCAAAAGGAAATACTGCCTTGAGATATGCTAAAATTCTGTTCAGCTGAGTATGGGAGACACAGGGTAAAAAAAAAAAGGCAGAGGTCCCACCATCTGCCCCTCTAATTTCAGCTTTGCTTTGTATGAAAATAAAGCTTCAAAACAGCCTTGTGATGTGGATCTGTTTGTGAGGCGGTGTGTGATCCCAACAGCTGATGTGAACCACGTTTTACAGAGCCAGAGATGTTTCCAAGACAATGGAATGCCAAGAAAATTCAAGAAAAGCAGTGATGAGTAAAGACCTTACAGGCCCCAGACAAAAGGCCACAGCTAAAAAAATGCATGCACAGCTTAATAGCTCCAGAAGGGACACACGGGGGTAGAATTTATAAATATCCCAAACAGGGACAAAACCTCAATCAGAACTTGTCAAGTCCTAGACAAATCAGCCAGTCATGTAAAGATAAAATTTAGAAAACTGGGCAGCACCCATTTCAAGTCTCAGATTTCTTATTGCTTCCATTGGTCTTTCCCTCCTGGCCTTGAAGACCCCACATCAAACATCCCATTTGCTGCCCCAGAAAACTGTCTCAGAGAACTTCCAATTCAAACAAAGTAATAAATGCAGCAAGAAAACCTCTGGGCATGTTTAGAGAGAGAGATATATATACTTCATTCTGGAAAACAAGAACCCAGTGCCAGCACAGGCTGGGAGTCTGTAACAACCAGCAGAATTTAAACATCAAATTCTTTTTTGTTTCTTGAGAGGTACAATGAAACAGAAAGTGGATCTGATCAGAAACCATAATAAGGGCCCTTTTTCCCTCAAGTTCTTGACCTTCTCCCTTTCTTCTGTGTGTTCCCACTTCCACTCCATTCTTATTTTTTTTAGAAAGCTTAAAATGCCTCTTCTTCTAATGGTGCCACAGGACCCAGCAGTGCCCAGCTGCCCTGGCATGGTGCATCTTGCTCTCAGTTTGCTGGAGGCAGTGGGAAAAAAAAAAAAAAAAACAACATTAAGGGTCTAATATTGCTCTATAAATCATTTCCCCTCTCGTGCCCTCTTTCTAACTCCGTTTGCACCACGTTCCCCCTCATTTTTCACACGTCTCCTTTTTGTCATTCCCACTCTTGTGTTTCTGATGCTCACTCATCTCTGTCTCTGCCTGCTCTGGGTGTGTCCTCTGTTCTCTACAGCTGCACAAAACCCAGCAGACTGAGAGCAGAGATGGTTGCAGGCAGGTTTAACTGCACCAAACCCTGTGCCCAGAGAAGGCCCACACTGCTTAGCCATGAGCCACCGTGCCAGAGGACCCAAACCAGGCTCTTGGAGCCACTTCCCAGCCCCCTCGAGGCTTTTTGCCCTCTGGAAGACCGAGCTCCTCCTGCCATCACTCAGGACTTCTTTGAAAGCCATGATTTGCTCCCATTAATTAAATTACAGAGCAACGTTAGGCCCTTAATGTCGATGTTCCATACAGTTTGTTGGTATCAGCAGAGTTCTGATGCCCCCCAGATATGTTCCCTTCTTTAGCCTTAATCTGATTACGTTCATTAATCTGATTCTTTTTTGCAAAGCAGACAAGAGAGATCAGACAGCCTGAGAGAGCTCTTCCCAATTTGCCCTCATCTAAGACTATCTCCTTCCTAGCTTGGATTTACATGGAAAACAGGATTATCAAAAAGGGATCATTTTATCTATCTTCCTGCAGCGTCTGTTATTCAACAGTAACAAAAATTACTTGAGTTTTTAACCTGTAATGCTGCATCAGCTGGACAAGCACAAGATAAAGGTTCACCCTACTAGGAAAAAAATTAATTTGAGCTCTGAGGGCATTCATGCCAATTAGACTGTAGGGAGTGTTCCAAAGCAGACCTGGTCAGAAAAATAACCTATTGAATAGATTGCATAATCTCCCCAAAAAAAGCATTGACGGTCTTCTGTCCTGAAAGAATCTCCCTCATCTCTTTCTGTATCTATGTGTCTGCAGCAATTTGTACCCATAATCCTGATTTTACTGACTTGGCTGTCATTCAAGCCCTGCTTCTGCAGCTACAACTTCATCTGCTACGGGATGCAGACACAATCACCTGAAATCATTTTCTAGCAGCGCTTCACATTCCCACAGCAATTCCTACCCGAGGAAGCGTCATGAAGTGTTTCTCAAGCGTTTCATCAAAACCTTTAATTAATGCTTTAGGGTGAGTCTGACGTTATCACAGCATCAAATTTCCCTGGCAGTGTTCTCCCCCACCATGCACATCCCTCCTTTGGGAAGGGGAACTGAGCTGCAGAAACATCAGCAGGGGGTTCTGCACCGTGGGGACAACTCTGGTTAGCCTAGTCCAGAGGAAAGGATCCCCCCCAAGCCCTACAGGCATCGCCACACCCTTCCAGGTGCAGTGCTCAACTGCCTTGGGGGATTTTTCCCAGTTTCCTTCATCCTTAGAAAAGCCAGGATTCTGCCTCGGTGTTTTGGAGGAAGCTCTGAAAGGTTTTGCTTTTCTGCTGACTACTAAAAGCCCAGGTTCCAGGTTTGATTAAGAAAAATTACTAAATGCTGAGAACTAATCAGTGGTGTTTTTGCAGCAATTTGGAAACTTTTCATTTGGGAATCTCATCATTGTTTGTTAGCCTAGACAGCCACTGGAGTGCCACCAGCCACGGGAAAGTTTAATAAAATCAAATTAAACACCAGAAAAAGTTATTTCCCTACAGAGCGTTGGAACAGAAACCTCTAGCAAGATCTGCTTGAAGCGGTGCCCGCGCTGCTCACTGTTACATGGACAGGAAAGACATCTCTGCCCAGAGTGGATGCAGCGAAGGGATGGCCAAGGGAACAGAAAACCAGCCCTTCCAAGAGCTTGTCATGGTTAGCTGAGCAAAATAAGAGCAAGGCAATGCTCTGATGACAGCCTGAAAATGTTGCCATGGAGGCAGGAGAGATACAGAAACTTGAGACAGGCAGCAGGAAGCCGGGGAGATGCGTGCTCAGTTAGGCAAGACGTCAGGAAAAAAAGCCTCCAGCCGCCCAAAATGTGCAGCCCTGAACAGCCCTCCCGTGAGGGCAGTGGGGAAATGGCTTTTAGGGCAGAGATCAGTTCATGTGAAGGGTTTCATGGTGTTTACTGGTAGGGAGGCAGACACAGCACCCACAGATTGGAAGCCAGCTCTGTAAATAAACTCATCATCTTTGTAAGACTCGGGCACAAAGAGAAAGCAACTTGAGGAAACCTGTGAATAAATGATAGAACAGAAACCAGCAAAAGAGCAGAGATGCCTTAATGCCAGCCAACACTTCCATCTTCCAGCTCTAGAAGAGGTGTCAAACAGCAAAGGATAAGGCTGGGGTTGTGGCCAGGGGTGGGGATCTGCAGAAGCAAAAGCATCTGTGTCGAGGAACTCAGCGAGAAAGGGCATAAAAAGGACCTTCTGGGGATTTGAGGGAAAGGAGTTGTACTTTCTGAAGGGATAAAAACAGCCCAGCCAGGGATCAGCAGTATGTCAGGCTGGGGATGAATGGATGGGCTTTTTGCTTTGGAAGTGCTTTTGAGGCAGGGAAGAAATCAGAGAGCTCAGGAGAAAGTGTGGTGGATGGCTGAGACAACACTTTGGTGAGGATAAGTGGAAAAGAAACCACAGATCCCGGCAGGCTAGAGACTACAAAAGTCCAGGTACCCCTCTGGCCCACAACAAACAGAAATAGCTTGAGAAGAACTAAAAATTATAAGGAATAAGGAAGAAATGCCTGTCACAGAAGAAAACAATTCTCAGATAGTTAATCACAGCTCTGTGCATCACTAAAGATTCTAGAAAATAGATATATTCCCCTATTCAGCACAGGTAAATACAGCTCATATTCTGGCATCACAGCCAGCTGCTGGGCTGGGGCTCCAACGTGCTTCTCCACAGGAGGAATGTGACCTCTCCCTGGGAAGGACACTTATTCCTGCTAAAACAGCAGAAGCCCAAGGTTCATCCTGCTCTTCTCTGGGTCTGCTTTTCTCCTCACTAATCAGTAATACTTTCACACTGTGGAACTGGAATGCCAGACCTTTCCCCAGGCCCCAGGCCCATGTTCCCATTTCTCCAAAAGCCCTCCTAGGAAAGACACTGCCTTCTGCAGGTCAGCAGGTGAACACAGTGCCGTCTGTAGCTGTTTTCTGTCAGGATGTATTTGTGCTGTTCCAACAGGATCCATGCCTCCTCATTATCTCATTCGTGGAGCAATAATGCCACGTTATTGAAGAGTCTATAGGTTTTCCTTTTCGTTTCACTGATTTTTTGTTTAAATAAGCAAAGGTTGGACAAGCGTAGATCGTTTCACTAACTGTCCGCATTAGACACAGTTTACTGAAGTCTCCCAACTCCCCTTCCCTACAGGACCTGTGAATTTTCTGACAGGGTTCAGCATAGTCTTCCCAGAGGACTTCCTGCACATCCAGTGTGATTGAAAGGGCTCCCAAACGCTCCAGCAACACTCCCCAGCTCTGCCACACTGTCTAATGACACCACGTATCTACAAGGGAAAGGAAAAAAATCAGAGTGTGAGTATGTTGTTCTTAATGAGATGTTTAACTGCCCAGTATTCCCTTAAAGGCAGATGCTTCCACCTGGGGCTGTTGGTGCCACAGCTGTGCACACAGGTTATGGTCTGACTGGGAAAAGATCAGCTGTCAATCAGCTCTTAAAATTAGGTCCACAAAAGCAAGACTAATCCATGAAAAAAAAGTGCTCTGTTCCCATTTTAAGTGTGCAATGAAGATCCAAAAAAAAAGTATTATTATGCATGAGATAGAAGCATCTCCTCAGATTTGTGCTTTAACTTGAAGAGATTTCAGAAAACACAGGACGACTCCGAAGCTCACAAGCTGAGCTGAAGGTTTCATTTCGGGGAAAGCATCACATTGTTCTTAAGTGTGCTGCTCAATCACATTTATTTTAGCTAGGACTCTTGCACTGTCACATGCCCAGTGATGAATTGCTCTCTCCTGTGTTTTGGAAGAGCCTTATCTTCAGCAGTCCAGGAGAACTGACACCAAGAAGCTGCAAACCCCAGTAAAAGCCCAGCAGGGTAGGACAGAAAAGGTCAAGTCTTTCTTACACACCACTTCCCCCCACCAGCTGAATCGTAGTTTTCCTCTTGGCAGCGTCATCCAAACACTTAACAACCCAAGAACACGTGGAAACAGGTGATTTAAGCGGTTAAAGGAGAAATTGAAAAGAATCAACCCTTAAGCTCGGTGATTTAATCCCCCGTGGCCCGAGGTCTGGTGGTTGGTGTGTGAGCACAGAGGAATAACAAAAGGAAGGGAACTGAAACATCACAGCACCACTGCAGCTATCAGAAGGAAGGCCAAAAGCAGAGGAAAGCTCTGTTCAGGATTTTATTACCAACACAAGACACAAATGTTTCAGATGGTAACACGTTCTCACTAACTTTAGATTCTCAGGAGCTAGAAAAGATTTCAGCAGTGCCATGACTTTGCCCCAGCTCTCCCTCCCACCTTTACACAGCCAAACGTGTTGATTGATTACAAGCGATTTTCAAACAGGTCAGTCAAAGGGTGAAGAGGAACTGCAGGCACAGAAATCTTCCAGCTGCACCTCAACTCTTTCTCATTAGGGGAAACTTCTGATGAGGTAGCCAGTACCTTTTGGTTACACCCCTTATTAGGGGTCAATACGAGAGTTTTAGCTTTAAAAAATACATTATCTTTTTTGTTTGTTTTCTCCAAGGGGTTACAAGAGTTTTACTCCTGTATTTCTTTTCACATGTGGCAGTGGGCCTTTTCTATACTTAACATTCTTTCTATTTTGTAGTACTACTGTATCATTTTCAAAAATAGGCAAATAGCTTAAAAGAGAGGGGAGAAGTTGTCTGGCTATAGATTTCTTACTTTAACATATTAGTTCTCTTATGTACCCAGAGCAGGAGAAAAGATCACCTTCCTATGCATTACTACATCCTTAAGATGGACATGGCAAGGGTTTTTTTTTTCCAATTACTGGGCTTTTAGCAAAATTTTCCCAAGTTACATCATCGATTGTGGAGTTCCTTGTACTCATAGCACTGAATTCCTGTACCAAAACTCCTTCTGGCTTAGGGCTGGATTGAGCTTTGTGAAGAAGAAATATGTGAGAGTACAAAAGTCAATAGTAGGAGGCATTAAAGCCAGAGGATTTCTGCTTACTCATGCTCCAACGTTGGCTGTTTGTTCCCAAACGGGCTGGCAACGCCTCATTCCTGAACATGCATATAGGAAAATCCCCACAATATTTAAAGTCTCGGGAGCAACCTGCACCTGCTGCCTGCTGTAATAATGAATCTGCTTTGACCTTCCTGCCTCTGTGTGCAGATTAGACGCTGTTTTCCCGTTTTAAAAGTATCTGTTGCTGCAACGGGTGCTCGATGATGCTCATTACGGCTCTGTTAATATTTCAAGGCTCGCGCCTCGCACTAATCCAGGCTGGGTGTAACAAGTCTCCTGGGGATTTGGAAAGGGCAGCAAAGCGGGTTATTGTGCGAAGAGTCTCCTGGAGGACCTGCCTCGTGGGTTACAAAGCCAGCCGAGGAGGAGCATCCCTGCCCACCCTGGAGGGGCAGGCCAGGCTGGAGACCCAGGGCGTGCTGAGCCGTGGGAGATGAAGGAAGGAGTTTGGTCCCCGGACAGCCCTGCAGGTCCCAACCCCGCTTCCCTCCCGTCTCCTCCCCGAGCCCCCCACCCGTGTCCCCTCGCGGTGAGCGCTATAAGAGGGGGATAACTCCCGGCAGCGCTCCCCGTCCTGCCGGGCCGCCCCGCTGCTGGCAGGCGGCTCCCCCGCTCCCCCCTTCCCCACAGTGCAGCCCCTCTTCAGCGCCCGAGGAGGAAACGGCCTCGACCTCCGCGCTGCCCGAGCCTGCCCTGCCCTGCCCCTGTGCCCCCCGCCCGCCCCAGCGCTCCGAGTCGAAGCCCCGGCAACGCAACCATCACCGGCCGGGCCGGGGCGGTGCCCGCGGCGGCCCCGAGAGGAGGGAGGGAGGAAGGGAGGGAAGGAGGGAGGGAGGTGCGGGCGGCGGGGCCGGGAGAGGGGCCGGGCCGGGCCGGGCCGGCGGGTAAGAAGGAGCCGGTGGGAGCTCCGGTGGGAGCTCCGGGCCGCGCTGCAGCCGCGGCCTCGCGTAGGGAGCGGGCGGCGCGGGGAGGCGCCTGGGGCGGGCGCGGCGCTACGAGAGGCCGGGGCGGAGGGACACGGAGGGACGGGCCAGGCCAGGCCGAGCCGAGCCGAGCCGAGCGCGGGGATGGGTGAGGAGCCGTGCGGGCACCGCGGAGCGCAGCGCTGGGCGGGGAGAGGAGGGGGCTGGAAGTGATGATGGTGATGGGAAAGCAGGATCGGTTTTGCCATGCGCTGGCACAGCCCGGTTGGGGGATTTAGGGATGGGCTTTGTTGGCGTTGTGGGCTCCAGGCGGAGGGAGTTGGGGTGGTTCAGCCTGGAGGGGGCTCTGGAGAGACCGAAGAGCCCCTTCCAGTGCTTAAAGGGGGTTTACAGTAAGGAGGGAGAGCGACTTTTTACACGGGCGGGGGGAGGGAGGGATTTAAAGAGGAGAGATGTAGATTCTATGTTAGGAAGAAATCCTTCCCTGTGAGGGTGGGGAGGCCCTGGCACAGGTTACCCAGGGAAGCTGTGGCTGCCCCATCCCTGGGAGTGTCCAAGGCCAGGTTGGAGCAACCTGGGCTGGTGGAAGGTGCCCCTGCCCATGGCGGGGAGTTGAAATGAGATAACCTTTAAGGCCCCTTCCAACCCAAGCCTTTTCTATGATCTCCTGGGGTGAGCTGTAATTAAAAGCCTCATAGCTGGTGTTTAAAATGAAGGAAAACTCGCCCAGGACACAGCAGTCTCTGTGTTTCCCTCGGTTTCCCTCTTCTCCCCAGCACATGCTGTGTGAAAGGGTGAGAAAGGTTTTGCAGGGTCCTGGCAGAGAGCTGTAATGCTGAGCACAAAAAAAGGGCTTTGCTCCCAGGCTGGTGTCCAACCTCCCCCCAGGGCCTCTTCAGCTGTGCTGGAGGGTGCCAGTGAGGGCTTTCCCAGCATCACAGTGGGTCTGGTGGAGGAGGTGGGAGGGTTATTCCCTGCTGGGAAGTTGGAGGAGCAACAGCCATGCTCCATTTCAAAAGGGAGCCTTTCTTTGTGGCTCCCCACCTTCCATACTTTGAGCTCTTGGATAAATACTGCCATGAACAGATTATAAGATATCTGGGCCACTTGTTTAATTTGTAGAGCTTGTGGTGTGTTCTCTTCTGTGCCTGAGAGAGGTGTTTGTATGTAAGTGTTTAGACCCACACAGTGAATAGAGCATTTTGAGTCAGTGAAGGGCCAAAGCAGCAGCAAACTCTTCTTCCCTTGGTGTGTAAATAGCAAGAAGGGTAAATAGCAAGCAATTGAAATGGTGAACCTTCTGAGTTCCAGATGGCCTCATTCAGGATGGCCATCATTTATTTTCCTCTTTATTGCATGATTCTGTGGAGCATTTCTCTCCTGTTCTGAAACGCAGAGGTTAAGCAGGAGACATTTTTATGTTTTATGAAAAGCTTTGCCTATTTTTATACCTGTATGATTGGAGTTTCTTGTCCCCTGCTGTTATCCAGGTTGTGAATCCATCTGAGAATGGACCAATGTAAGCAACCTTATGCTGACCAGAAGGCCAACCTTGAAAAGTTCAGTCCTGAAGTTCTTTCCGAAATTGAGAAGCTCTTTACAAAGAAGTTTACTTACACTGAGCCAGTGAACAGTGAATGGAAGCTGCCAGATCCCAGCAGTGTTTTCACATGCGATCACAAGGAATTTCACTCGCTCCTGGCCCTGAAGGACTCGATGAATGAAGTGAAGAACCAGCTGAGCGATAAGAACCTGGAGGACTGGCACCGGCACACCTCCTTTACCAATAAAGCGGGGAAAATAATATCCCATGTGAGGAAATCTGTGAATGCTGAGCTGTGCACCCAGGCGTGGTGCAAATTCCATGAGATCCTGGGCACGTTTCCCCTTCTCCCGGAAGAAGCTCTTCAGGAGGGAGAACTGAATTCTGTCCACCTCTGCGAAGCACCTGGAGCTTTCATAGCCAGTCTCAATCACTACTTGAAGTCCCACCATGTCCCTTGCCAGTGGAATTGGGTCGCTAATACCCTAAACCCGTATCACGAGGCCAATGACACCCTGATGATGATCATGGATGACCGTCTGATTGCAAATACGTTGCCTCGGTGGTACTTTGGCCCAGATAACACCGGGGATGTGATGACATTAAGACACCTGTCAGGACTTCAGAACTTTGTGAGCAGTATGACCACAGTTCACTTGGTAACTGCTGATGGCAGCTTTGATTGCCAGGGGAACCCGGGCGAGCAGGAAGCTCTCGTCTCGCCCCTCCTGTACTGTGAAACAGTCACTGCCCTGATGATCCTGGGCACTGGAGGGTCCTTTGTTTTGAAGATGTTCACACTGTTTGAACACTGTTCTATCAACCTGCTCTATCTGCTGAACTGCTCTTTTGAGGAGGTCCACGTGTTCAAGCCAGCCACGAGCAAAGCTGGGAACTCAGAGGCCTATGTGGTTTGTCTTCGTTATTTGGGCAGGGAAAGCCTTCACCTGCTGCTTCCTAAAATGACACAGAACTTTGGAACAGAAGTGGTCGACAAAGCCCTTTTTCCCCAGCATGCACTGCCGGAATCTTTCCTTAAAATACACGAGGAGTGCTGCCTGTTCTTCCACAAGTGCCAGGTGGAGACCATTTCTGAGAACATCCGTCTCTTTGAGCGCATGGAAGAAGCAGAGCAGATCGAACTGAACAAGTTAAGAGACTGTGCAGTTCAGTTCTTCATGCAGAGGTTTCGCATGAAACCCATTGCCAGAAAAAACTGGCTCGTCAGGAAACCTCAGGCTGGCTGCAGCATGAATGCGAAATGGTTTGGGCAAAGAAACAAATATTTCCGTACGTACAACGAAAGGAAGATGATGGAAACCTTGACGTGGAATGATAAAGTGGCAAAGGGCTATTTTAATCACTTGGCTGAGGAGCACAGTTCAAATAGTGCTGGGAACACGTGCATCCTGGAGGGACCACCTTCGAACCTCGAATGCAGCTTGTGGTACATTTTGGAAGGAAAAAGACTGCCGGTGGTAAAATGCTCCCCGTTTTGCGATGGTCAAGTCTTGGAAAGCCTCAATGAAGCTGTGAAGAGGCTGGGTGGGGGGAGGCCGAAAAGCAGACCAGCCCTGCAGCCTTGCCACTCGTGTGAGGTTCTTGCCGGGGAACTGCTGCTGGCAAAAGTGTCTGACCTTGCCAGGTGTCATCGAGAAAGCTGCAGCGACCACTTCAAGTGCCTCGTGTTGGGCTTTCCCTCCCTCTGTGGCGCAGAGAGCCCGCCCAGCATGGAGGTCAAGCCCGTGGACTCGGCCGCCCTGCTGGCTTTCAGCTTCTCCCCGCTTTACGACGGGAATCCCGAGTATCAGCAGCAGCTCCTGGAGTGCGTCCTGCGTGCCCTGGCCCGGCTTACGGCGGGAGACGCGCTGGTTCTGCCTCTCCTGTCGTGCCTGACGCGCTTCACGGCCGGCCTGGTGTTCGTCCTGCACTGCTGTTTCAGCGGCGTCGCCTTCGCGTGTCCCACCTCGCGGGAGCCCCTGGGGGCCGGCGCCGCTTTGCTCTGTGTTGGTTTCCGGGGCCTCCCCGCTCCAGTTGTCCGTTATTTGCAGCAGCTGAACGCTCTGATGGGCTCCTTACTCCACGCAGACTCCCCCCAGCAGGTCCTGCAGTTTGTGCCCATGGAGGTTCTGCTCCAGGGCAAGCTGTTGGAGTTCCTGTGGGATTTAAACACGGCCATTGCAAAGAGACAGCTCCACCTGATTGTGCAAGCTCAGCAGCAGCAAATGGCTGGGAACATCTCACTTTAAAGTCATCCCAGGACTGGGCGAGTTGCTGCTGCTGCTAGACCTTGTTTCACAGGCAGGCAGAAGGTGCTAAAAACATTGTTAATGCGAAGGCAGCGGGACTGTAAAACCTTGGTGTGACATTGGGAGTGCTGGGAGGATGTTGGGAGCTATCAGTCCCACTTGCACTGTATTGTCCATGTGGAAAGGAGGAGAAAGGAAAACCAGGCCTTGGTTTCTGGCCGCTGAGCTGGTGCTTTAGGATGCAGAATCACAGGGAGTCCTGGTGAAACAGGTGAAAGCAAGGGCTGACCAGGGAGCTGCAGCCTCAGAGCCTCCTGTTGCCATCCCTAAAAACTGTCTTTTGACATCCCTTTCATTTACAGCTGGTTTAATTCCTAATGAGGAAGTGGGGAGAAGTCCTGTGTAACTTGCCTTACCGTTCTGGGGGGTATGGAATGATGGTGTTTATCAGTACTTGGCCCTGTTTCTCATCTTTAAACAAGAGCCTCTGAATTTCACCTCGTAGCCTTTGAGTATCAGCCTCTTTTTTAGCACTTCAGTGAGTGAGGACTGAGATTATCAGGCTTTGGCAAGGGGAAATTTTAATGGTTTCTCCATCTCTGTTGTGTGAATGCCGTGCTGATGTCCTTAGTGGCAGTTCTTTGTGCGTTCAGTCACTTGACAGGAGGATCAAATGGAGCTGTTTATGCTCAGCCTCTGGCTCTTCATCACCTGCTCTTCAGGCAATAATTTGAATTGCCATCAATCCCTCTCTTGTGACTCCTTGTGGGTCCCAAGCTGAGCTCAAGTCTTAAGAATGAAATTTGCTGAAAGAATTGCCCTGTGGCTGTAGACACTAACACAACAACTGGAACCTTTAGGAGACATTTAAAGGCAGGAAACTTTTCCACCAGCCAGGAGAGGCTCGTGGGACGTGCACTTGGTGGGATTTGCCAGACTTTCCTTGCTAAAAAAATCTTTAAAACAAAGGCTTTGAGGTGTGACCACCTGAGCAAACAGTTCCTCAGTTGTGTTCATGAACACAGAGATGTTCATGTTTGCACGTGGGGGAACCCTCAGGGTTCTACAGTCCTGAAACTTTTGGATTGTAACTAATCCACATGTGCTTTTGGTTTGAAGGATGCATATATATTTTTTTTTTAAGTAGAAGAAAGGATATTGATTTACACGGATGTTGTGTATTTTCGTTCGGTCTGCAAATGTTCAGTGTTAAAAGACTTTTTTTTTTTTTTTTAAAAAAAAGGAAAAATAAATGTTATTTGGAGAAAATAAAGTATTTTATTTTAAATTTTCAACGTTGCTGTTCACATGTTTCTTTCTCAAAGATGGAACAAAACAATGAAGTGCAGTAAGGGGAAGTCTGGGGAGGTTTAATATTCTTTTTATTTTGGGTTATTTGGTGTGGGTTTTTTTTTTTTTTTTTTGAGCCAGGTTTTCCTCATCTTCCCAATTAGACCCACCCTTAATGAGGGAGGGGGGCAGGGGCTTGGGAACAGCCTGCTCAGCAGGGGTGGCCTTTGGTTCTCACTTCCTTTACCTTTGCAGTTCAGCAGCTCAGAGAGGCTCCAGCTGCTGGTGAGGTCAGAGCAGCGTAGGAGGCCTGATCGCCGTTCCCTTGGCCTTGTCCCCGAGCCCTGCAGTCCCTCTGGGTGGCTGCTGTAACCTGCTTTAAACAGCGAGGATTTTGTCTTGAGGATCTTCATTTTCTCCCGGCTGTGACAGCTGCCTTGGTAGGACAAGCCTGTTAAACACTGTGCTTCTGTCTGCAAAGTCTGTTATTAATCCTTATCCAAATGTTTTCATCCTAAATTGCTTGCCTTCACTGAGAGTGGCATGATTAAGGAAAAAAGCTGTGTGCCCTTATTCCTCAGGGCTGGCTCTGCTGCTCTGCCAGGGGTTCCAGGTGATTGTGCTCTGTCTGCAGACCTGCTTGCTGACCAACTTTAATCGCAATTATTAATGCTAATGTGTTCTTCTCGTCGCCTTTCTCTTTGGAAAAGATTCGAGAGCTGGGGAAGGTGGTTCTGTGTCCTGGAGGTGTGAGATGACACAAATGGATGCTGTTCCCATACCTTCATTTCCTTGCAGCTGGTAGGTGTTTGTTGGGAAAATGTTTTAAAGGAGGAGCTGAATGGATGCTGAACTGCAGGACAGAGTTGTCTCGCTTGGTTTTAGTGAAGCTCCAGGTCTCTTAATGTCAAAATGAACTTCAGGGGACGTGAGGACTTTGGGAGCGTCCTTGAAATAGGGAGGCAGGGATGGAAGAGCCTGTTAGGGGGATTGTCAGGTTGATTTTGGTGGAAATATTGTTTAATGTGGTTTTACTGAATTATAGGGAAATGTAAATGCTCGGAATTGTATTCAGGCTTATAAACAGTTCTATGAAATATTTGCATTCCCAGTATAACAGCATAAAAACAGTGCCTAAAGACATATGAAATGGCAGATTAGAAAGGAAAGGGAAAATGTGGATGTCTTTATTTTTGCTGCTACAGACCTTAAAAGCTGCATGTGCGGCTTCTTCAGGCCTTAAAGTCAATTTATACACTACATTATTTAGATTATGTCTCTTATTTGAATTTTGATAGGACTTAATGTGCTAGCACGCCTGCCAGTTTTTGAGTTTAAATTGCTGGTGTTGAAAGCAAAGCCAAAGCGCTGAGCCCAAAGCAAATTAGCTCTCTCCCTGGCTGAACAGCTATTTAACAAATTCCCTTTTCTCTGTGTTGTGTCAGGTCCTCTGTGTACCCCACCGAGGCCGGGGAGGTGGAATTTTACCTGTAATACAACTCCCCCGAGTGCACCCCGGCTAGTGGCTCCTTTTATTAAAACAATAATATGAAATTGTTTATTAAACCAATATTTTTTCCTCCCTAGGAAACTTGGAACGCCGTTTAGTGAGGCTCATCTTTACGGTGCTGTGCCGAACGAGGACGACTCGCTTGTTAAGGGATTGATTTATCTAAATTGGGGGATAGCAGGGAGAAGTGCCTGTCACTTGTGGGCGAATTGATTTGTTTAGGTTTAGGGGGGGGGATGGCAGGGTGAGAGCGAATCAATATTCAAAACTTATTTGTTGCTGAAGCCTGAGATCATTATCCTGGTATCAGGGAGATGAATGGGCAGGCGCTGCCTGATACAAATGAAAGCTCCTGCCGAGGTACCCCCAGGTCCTAAGCTGTCAGCTACCTGCTCCTCAAAACAATGACCCCGTAGCCAGTTGGTAATGAAACCTCAATTACGACCAAGAAATGAAGGGGCCGTGCTGAAGTGCCTTAATTTATGTCTCGAGAGAGAGAGAAGGTGAATAAATACTTGCTTTGTAATCAGCCGAGTGCCCCGGGTGGATGGCGGAGCACAGCTCGACACCCTTGAGTTTGAAGTGTAATGAAATCTGTCGTGGGGTCACAATAAACCCACCTCCAAGGTGGCTGCTGAAGAGCCACACATCCCCTCAGACGATGATGTGCTCTGACAGGCGGGTGTTTGGTGGAGGAGCCCTCGGAGCAGCTCCCTGCCTTGAGAAGGCTCCCTGCCCTCGTCACTGCAGCAGTGCTGGTGGTGCCCAGCCAGCCACGCTGCCAGCTGTGTGGAGCCCTGCCTGGAGCAGATCAGTAGCACAGGATGTGTTTGGGATTAGCGCACCCGGGGCTGGGGTGGCTGTAGCAGCCCTGGCTGGCGGGAATGCCGATGGGGGCCCGTCGTCGCACCTGAAAACCACCTGCAGCTCTGCACCTCTTAGAACGTGGAGTGTTAGCACCAGCTGGAAGGGACCTGGATGCAGCTGATGTATTGGGAGTGAGAGGAGAACCAGTTCAAGAACTCCCCTCTGCACTTTGGGAGCACTGGAGAGGCTGGTCCCCACCTAGGGTGAGCTTGCACTTTGCGTGGAAACACCAGGGTGAGCTGGTGTTTAATAACTGTCAGCACTATGGCCCTAACTATAAATCAAAAAGTAATTGATTTCAGGGTGTTAATGAAATTTAGATTTATGGAGAAGTTCAGTTATGCCTAAGATGCACAGTTAATAGCACTGGCACTGAAAAAAAAAAAAAAAACACCAAATTAACTTTGTTTCCATTATGAAACGGGGGTAGTATTCGCCCATAAATTTATATTCATATAAGTGGTTTGGCTCTTAATTATGCGAGTAGCTTTGGGAAAGTTCTGTTCTTAAATACTGTTTCCAGACTTGGAAACCTGTTCAAAGCTCTGGATATTGTCCAGCTTTCAAACCCCAGCAGCCTCGTTGCTCTGTTGAGAAAACCTGAGGCTGAGGACCCTGCCCTGGGCTCGCTCGGGCTTCTGGGGAGGAGTTTGAGTGGGAAGCGGATCAGCCTCGGGTGGGTGATTCAGTCTGATGAGTTCCCCAGTGGGTTGCAGAGGGGACAGACAGGACAGGCACTGCTCCTCAGGAGGGATGCTGGGACTGGGGTTTGCCAAAGAGGAGGCAGAACTGAAGGTCCAAGTGTCTCCTGCCCCGCTGTAGGACGATGCTGATGACACACCGGGCAGCAGCTGAGAACGCTTATCTGCGTTCCCATAACTGACCTTCCTCCTCACATCGCTCTTTGCAGTTCTGAAGTGACCTGGACCGTTCCCTGAAGGAAGCAGTGACAGCAGCAATCTCAGGAGCACGAGTGGAAGTAATGAAGCAGTAATTAGCAATTAATGAAATGTGGTGAAACTTTTAACTGTGGCACTGGCCTAGAGGTCTGGTGCTGGAGTGAAGCAGTCCCTTGGAAATCTACAGTACTGAAGCTTAATTATCATAATTTCCTTTGGACACCATCTGCTCTTACAGCCAACTTGTGTATTTACTTTTGCCCCTGAAGGCAGATGAGTTTTAAGGACTCCATTTCTGTGGCTTTTCACAGCAGAGATTAAGTTGAAGCTGGGAGAGGAGCATGGAGAATGAGGTGGCCTTTGTGGCTGCTGTGTCCTGCAGTGGCTGGAAGAGCCAGCAGGGTGTCAGAAAGGTGTTTGGACGCAGAAGGAACAGAGAGAAACGTGGACAGAACCTTCTTGGTAGTTGGCAGAGGGGTATTGTCTTGTTTCCAGAGGGAGAACAAATGGAAATGCTGCTCTCTGTGGGCTTTTCTCTTCCCCTTCCCCCCTCAAGCCCTTCTGAGCCACGTCCTGAGGATGACAAGGTCTTTCAGATACTGTGATAATGAAAGGCCTTCTAAAGAAGTTACCTCTGGGTAAACCAACTGCAGGCAAACCCCAAATTCAGAGGCCAGTAGAGCTCTCCTGAGGAAGGAGGACACCTGTCCCTGTGGGGGGACACAGAGGGGGCTCCTCATTCCTCACATCCTTTGCAGTGGGTTGTTTTACCAGTCGTGTGATGATTTATTCCTTGCTGAGCACTGTAAAGCCAGCTAAGGCCAGAAGCCAAACTACATCACCACTCCTTGCTCTCCTAAAAACCAGCCTGAAAAATGGGCCAATCACGAGAACAAACAGCTGAACAGCACCAAGCCTTCCCCTCAGCCCCTGCCCTGTTAATCATTGATGGCAGGAGCTAAGAGCGAGTCAGGAGACTCAGGTTAGGCTGAATTATCTTTTGGTTTCGGCTGTAGGAATGTCCTGTGGACTTGAACAGAGCAAAACGCTTTCCAGGCAGCAAAGGTGAGGAAAATGGGACAGGGGAGTTTTGGAAGCTGTCGGTGCAATTTGAGACGTCACTCGTTTGCACTGAAGGCTTCAATTAAGGATTCTATTTTGTCTTGTGTAAATCAGTTTTAATTAATAGAGCAGATGCACCAACAATGCATTTGGAAATGAAATGGAGGAGAAAAGAAAAGAGGCAGCTGGTGCTAGTGGATGTAAATATTTGGTTTTGGGGAAGTGAAGCTCTGCAGAAACTTCAGGCTCCATTTCAAATCCAGAAGCCTGTTTCTTATGCCTGTGAGGATATATGGAGCAGAAAAAATTAACTAAACCATAATGCTTTGTTTGATTCCAGTGCATGTGATGTAAGCAGCCTAAGTTTTTGGAATGGGGCCAACCCACGAAATCCTGGTTCCTGCTGAAATATTAAGGCCTTGCCTCTGCTGGTGGAAGATGCATTAATTCCAGAGGAGCTGCCTCTGCACCCAGAAGCCTTCCCAGTACAGTCCTGGTTTATGAGCGTGGACAGATGGATGTGCTGATTCTTGACCCACTAGAGCAGAGCGAGGTGCAGTGGTGCTGCTGAGGTAGGGGCTGACTGGCAAGCCAAGTCCATATATCTGAAAGCTGCTGCTGGGGAGGCGTGGCAGGTTCGTGTATGGGCTCTGAGCTTCGTGTGAAGCTGAGGGCTGGAAAAAAAAAAAAAAAAAAACAAAAAAGGCAGGACGTAAATTAGGGCTTTGCATGTTTTGCAGGGAGTTGAGCTGCGTTATTTTTGAGGACTCTCAACTGCAGAACGAGCTTTCAGATCTTCCTCGCTTCCTTTCAGCACTGAACTTCCTTCAGTACTGAACTTTTCCAGACCTGGGAGCAGATTGTTGCCCTGTCTCTACCGTGAAAAGCTGATGCACAGGAACACCTTGCTGTCTGTCCCTTGTGTTTCAGAGCTCTGCTGTCAGCTGTTTAATACCCTACTCTGGTTACTGTTGTCATTCTCCTGCTTCCCTTCATCCTTCATCCTTAATTGACCTCGGTGAGCAGCAGGAAGGTGGTGATGAAAATGTAATGGATTGGCAGAGGTAGCAGGACCACTGGCAGTGAGAGATTTGCCCGGTGTTCAGCCTTGCAGGTGAAGCAGCTGAGATCTTTCAGAAGGTTGGTGCGTTTGCAGATGGGTCAGGCAGGGTCAGCAGGACACGATGAAGCTTAATTTTGTGTAATAAAGGGATTATCCACTCAACTTCAGGCTAGGGAGCAGTTAGTTCTTGGTATTTTAAAAGCAGTTAGAATCTCCTTTACTACTTTTGTCGTTACCAGGGGTTGCATTGGCAGCTGGCAACCCCAGTGGTCTTGCTTCTGTCTCTCCAGTCTTCCATGCCGTGTGTGCTGCCCTTGTGGGTTCAGGTTGGGTTTCTGCCCCAAAAATTGTGCCTTAGCTGGCTGGGAAGTGTCTGGCAAACCTGTCGTGTGGTGTTGCAGTGCTGGGGTAACCTTGCTCCTTAGGGTAAATGGGAAGCCTTGGGATCAATGCTGTGACAACAGGAGGGAGCAATTTGTCAAGTAACACCATCAGACATGGCAGACCTTGGATGTGGCGAAGGGAATTGCTGCAGCACAGGGCAGAGGGCACGGAAATCTGTGCCCTCCATGGCTTGCAGGGGAAGGCTGATGTTTTGTCAAGGATCTGAGGTGCCCATTTTCCCACTGAGCTTGGGGATGCAGATCTCAAAGCCGGGTCTGCTTAGATGGAGCTTTGCTTCAGAGCTGCACTTCAAAACCTCGTGGAAAATGCACCCCCAGGGGGGGACTGTAATTGCCATGTATTTTGCCCATAATGATATGGGGGAAAGAACAGGGGCAGCTGGAAGGAATAAATGAGATGTTGTATCTGATGACTCCCGGATCTTCCTTTCCCTGGGTGTTGTTAGGTCTGTTGAGGAAGGCAGGAGGAGGGAGTGGGGGCTTGACTCTCCTCAGCTGTGCTGGTGCCTTTTATTTTTGTTGTTGTTGTTGATATCCTGTCTTAGCAGGGGGATGCTTGTTAGAAAGCAGGAATCAAGAAGGGAGACCTGGGCCAGGCCCTTTGCCAGTAGAGCGTGCTGAACCCTGTGCCCTTGCACCAGAAGATAATTTACCTCCCAGGGCTGGAGGGCTGAGCAAATGCCCCCCCCCCCCAGAAGGGAAACAATTTGCTCAGTCAGGTTTCCCCTGCCCTTGCCTGGTGAAGAGAGCAAACCCCAGCAAAGGTGGGATCACTGGCACAAAAGGTGAGTCGTGGAGTTATTCTCAAAACTGGAATCACCTCTCTGAAACCAGAGCAGGAGAGGAAGGTTGGGGTGACTGAGCTGTGGCCCTGACCAGCCCATGAGCAATTGGCCATCCTGAGGGCTGAATGTGAGTGAGTGTGAGCAGCACAGCCCGCTCTGATGCCTGGCAGGGTGAGCCTGTGGGACCAGGAGGGAGCTCAGCTCGGAGGAGATGGTGTCCCGTCCTCCTGCAGAGCTGTGCCCGTTGGCTTTGGAAAAAAACAGTGGTCTGAGTCTGCACCTGGGCAGCAGAAAGGGATGTTCACCCTGTGACACAGAGGCACCCTTAGGGCAAAGCGAAAGGCCGAGGAGTTGTTGGTTTTTTTGATGGATGTTAATTTTCATTCTGATTTCATGCCGTCTGAACAGTTTTATCGAATCCTGACTGCTCTCCCCATCTGCCCGTCACCAGCTCCCCTGCTTTGATGGCTCTTGTCACAAACAGCATGGTTAAAAGATCTTTTAGTTATTTTATTTTCTCTTTCCTTTTTTTCCCCTTTGAGAAGTCTCATTTACTTCTTTTTTTTTTTTTTTTCCTTTTTTTGCAGCTGTCCCGACTCCCTTCCCCCCTATCATTAGCAGGAAGCAATGTGGCAATTAGAGCTGGCCACCCCCAGGAGGAGGTGTGCTCCTCTGCCTTTGAAAGAGTTTGCAGCACTGTCCTTTGTGCTCCTCTCCGAAGCTTTTTCCTCATCTCCCCGTGCAAGGGATTTTAATCTTTTGCAGTTCCACGTACGGTAACATCTGTAAAGACAGGAAAAATGTCTGGCACCTGGGTTGGTTTCACGAAGCCTCGATCCTTTTAATCTTCCTTGGGTGGTGCATTGCCCCACATCGTGTCTCTTCCTCCTCTTCCCTCCCCTCAAAGGATGTCTCAGAGGTGATGCAGAGGCATCTCTTATCACTTAAATATTGATGTGCCAAGCGAGGGCAGAGAAAGCAGCAGGTGTCTCCTCCTTGGAGCATCAGCCCTGATAGTTCTGATGCCAGATGGGGGCACCTCTGAAGGGATGGTGAGATCCTCACATCCACGTGCTCCTGGCTTTGGCAATCTCTCTCTCTCTCTCTCTCTCTCTCTCTCTCTCTCTCTCTCTCTCTCTCTCTCACACATCTTTCTTCCCTTTGCCTCGTCCCCAGCTCGGGCTCTGGGGCTGTTGTGGCTGGTCAAGCTGGTCAGAGACAGCAGGACCTGAACTAATAAGCAAGGAAGATTTTGTGGCCTGTCTGATCTCGCTGATGCCGCTTTCATTACCAGTTCAGGAGACACCAACCTAATTCTGGGGTTGAGTCAGACCTGAAGGTTTGCTGCAGGAACCAAAGGATGGAGGGGGTTTAGAAGCCAATGCCTAATCCTGTGGGCATCAAGGACACTGTTAATGCTGGTTCTTTGATAACCTGTAGGAGGCATTTTATTTGGGGGTCTGTGTAAGGTGGTGTAAAGCATTCCAGTGCAGCTGGAAGCTGGAGGCAAGGCTATTTATTTCAGTGCTTTGAAGAGCTCTCCTCCAGTGGTAGCTGTCTTGCTGCTGCAGTGGCTGCTTTTATTTTGCTTCAGAGCAACTGAATAAAAAATGTTCCTTCCATTTAATTTTCTCTGAGGTGAGAAAATTCCTGGAAGTGTGCTGATGAAGTTAAGGAAGGTTTTAATTATTTTTCCCTGAAATGCATTGAGTGCAGCTCCTGGAAAGCCAGGGATTGGAAGCCTGGGAGCACTGACTCCACCTGAGAGGGCTCCTGATGGGCAGGGCTGGGCTGCAGGTGTGTCTGCAGGTCCAGGAGGAAGATGCTGGATGCCTCAGTGAGCTGACCTTTATGATTTGAGGGTGCTGTACTCTCTGTACCAGCTGCTAATAAGCTGATTTCTGTTGGCAGGGCTGATGGCCCATCAGTCTGTTCTGGGAGATGAGCCCCTTGCTAGGGGCATCTCTGCAGAGAGCTCTGTCATATCTTGACAGCATTTGCCATTTCCCCAGACAACGCTTAAATCTGCCAATTGACAATGTTTAACCCTCTCCTCTAAGAGCCTTCCAGCGGTGGTTCCTGTAAACTTCATTTTTCCCTTCAAAAAAACTGTTACCAAAAGCTTCTGTGTTTTTGTCACTTGCCAGATGCTGCCAGTGAATCTCTCTCTTTGTTGCTTTGGGCTTTTACACGTTGCCTTTAATTAGGGTCTGAGCTTTCCTGACCAGGGGCTGATTAAACTCTCTGGTGACCAAAACCAGGAGAAGAACAGAGCTATTACTGCTTTGCTTCTTGGACCTGAAGGAACAATCCTTCAGCCCAGGTGGTTTTGGACGTGTCTTTTGAGAGGGGGATGCCAGGCCTCAAAATCCAGCAGTTTGTTGCCAGTTTATGAATTGTTCTGTTTCTGTCCTGGTTTGCAGGGACAAGCGAGGGCTGCGTGATGCACTCGAGTTCAGGGCAGGGTTACCTCTTCCTCCAGGACAGCATCCGCTGATTCAGCTCAGTGTTTTCATCACATGCAAGATGGAGCTGAATTGACACTCCTCCCAGCAAGAGGTGCCAGTTCATTCTCAGTCACTCAAACAGCGAGGGAAACGAGATTTGTGTATTTAGAATTGCTTTCTCAAGCAGTGACTGGGGGGGGGGTCTCAAGGGTTAAAACACCTCTGACAACTCAGATCAGTGTGTGGGGATTTCAGGGTGCTCTGGACTAGAGCAGGCAAATGAGTTAAACTGCACTTAGCTAATTCCCTGGGTGTGGATAATTCAGCCAGCCCCGTGCTGAACACATCTGGGGCTTCTCTGGTGTTCAGAGTGGAGGCTTCAGAACTCTTTCTCAAAGACGTGGTTGGTCTGCCAGTGCTTGATTTATTGCCCAGGAGGCACTTGGGAATGAGCCCCTTTTGATGGAGATTGGAGGCAGAGCTTTGCTTTTCTGTCCTGGACTTCAGACAGTGACTTTCCCAGTGGTCCCACATTCATTTTTGTCATTAGGGTACAGCTCTGTCTTGCCAAGGCTGAGTGAATTAAGATCCTTCCCTGTGGGAGGCACCTCCAGCAAGGTACAGGAGAGCCTTAAACACTGAGAAAGCTAAAACTTCCAGTAATTGTATGATGGGAGTGCAGCATGGACAGCTTTTTGTCTTGACTTTGGTTTTTGCACTGTGTTATTGCAGTGGTTGTGTAAGTCACACACAGACAAGTCCAAAGTGCAGGCATGTGGAGGTGGCAAGTCCCCCTTATTTTGCCCTGACTCCAGAAAGAAATGAACACCTTCAGTCATTTAAATCAGGGGTGGAAATGAGTGATGGAAAGCAGTTGCATAATTTTAATTCGAAGGGATCAGTGAAAGAAGGATCCTTTGCTCTGTTCCCTCAGCTAAAATGCTCTGCAGCTGTTTGAAGAGGCGAGCAGCAGCTCTGGCTTTGCTTTGATTTTTTTTGCAGAGAAGGTTTGCTGTATTTAATCTGCTGGGCTGTTACGCACAATCTCCCTGCAAGCGAGGAACTTGTAAGTGGCTGAGCTGAGATTTCCAGGTTGCTAATCAGAGGAAAGGCTATCCCAGCTAAATCAGAGTTGGGCCTCCTGATTGCATTCTGATAGAAAGGATTATTCAGCCAGTGGAAAACAAATAGAGCTGCTGTTTTATTGAGTGTTTGGCACCTATTAGCTGAGCAAATCTTGGCACTCAGTACGTGTTACAGCTCTGCTTTTCTCAGCCCATGAGCTGGGTTCACTGACAGCTGGCCTGACTCTGGAATGTTCCCTGCTCTCTGATTTTTTCCCTCTGTGGTGTGGCTTAGGTGCTTTGGGAACCCTTCTGTCCTTTTTATCAGCCCATTTACCACATGCTCTGTGAGGCTGTTTGGGACTCAGGTCTCTCTCTGCTATTTTCCTGGCTGTTCCCTTTGACTGATACAATCAACTGCCTAGATGTTCATCTCTGATTTAGTTCTCCCATCTCAGCACTCCTCTTCTCAGCCAGGTGTGTACCCAGGGGCATCTCTGCCCACCGTGCCCTGGCAGTGCCCCGGGTACAGAGAGGCGGGTGCTTGTGCCGTGGCCTTGGTGCTGTTGGATTTCAGGACGCCACGAAGGAAGAGGTGGGTATCTCTTGCCTGCATTTGCAGGGCCACAGATAAAGGTTGCTAAAAGAGGGTTGCTTTTATTCCAGTGGCATTACTGGCCTGCTCCCCATCTCCTGGCACTCGAGTGTGCAGGGCAGATAACCCGGTGGCTCCGTGCTGTACGCTGGCATTTTTGGTCTCAGACAACAGTTCAGCAGATGGCTGCTGAAAAGCAAACAATGCCCAAAATA
Organism: Empidonax traillii; assembly: GCF_003031625.1. Classification (NCBI taxonomy): domain Eukaryota; kingdom Metazoa; phylum Chordata; class Aves; order Passeriformes; family Tyrannidae; genus Empidonax; species Empidonax traillii. The sequence goes on along the minus strand of NW_020955658.1, from coordinate 439,224 downwards.
AGAGTCTTTTTTTTTTTTTCCTTCTTCTTTTCAAGGAGCCAAGGGCTGGGAAGGCGTGTGCTGAGGTTGCCTGGCAGAGCCAGGGCTGCAGCACACGGCGTGTCTTGGAGCCCGTGCTGGAGTTGACAAATGTGTGCCAGGTGAAGGCTTCTGTGATCCAGAGAGGTGGGGAATCTCCATCCTGGGTGGGACACACCTAACACTGCTGGGTGCATCCCTGCACGATCTGTTTTAACTTGGGAAATCGTCTGTTTTGTGCAGAGGGGTTGGACCACGGGCAGCCAAAGCCTCTTCCACTGAAATTTTTCCGTGGTTGTCTGCCGTGATCCTGCTGATGACCTGAGCAATCTGCTGCACGAGGAGTGAAAGGGAGAGAAAAGAGCCTTATAAAACATGTAGAAATGTCTGCTGCAGGCTCTGGCGGGGAGCAGATGCCAGCTGCCTTTTCTCTTCTAGATGAATTTATTTCACTGGAAGGACAACTGCTGTTGCTGTGAATTTGCCAGATGGGCTTGTGCAGAGACTTGGGGCAAGAGGGAATGTTGAGGGGGGAAGTTTGGGAAGGCAGGGAGCCCGTGCTGGCAGCAGCCCCTGCCCTGCCACGGGACCAGGCAGGGCTTTGGGAGTGCCTTGTTTTGCTTCTGTCTCCAAGAGCAGCCGTTTCAGGCTCACCTGGATTAAGACCATAGTGAGAGAGGGTTTCTTGCTGGGTGTGCATCCCCAGGAGAGGTGGCTTTGGATACCTGATCTTTGTTTTCCTTTCACGCCAGGTGTTCTAGACCTTGAAATTTTGCAGTGAGCTCGGATGAGCAGTTGAGTCAGGAAGGACGAACCGTCCTAATCAAGGGTCCCTCTGTCCTGCACACGTCCTCAACACGAGAGAGAGAGAGTGTCGAAAGCACCCCTCTGTTTGTTCGAAACACCCGGTTCTTATCGTTCTGACTACTACCCGTAAAGGTCTCCCAATACACGGAAGTCTCGAGAGACGTTTACAGTCGCAGTCTGACTGCTGCCCTGCAAATGCTACTTGCTGGGAAGGAGACATCCTGCTTTCCCAAGTGAACGCTCCTCCCCAGCTGCTTTTCAGCTCAGTTTGCCAGCCAGACTTAAAAAAAAAAAAAAAAAGGGCTGCCCTTATGTGCAGGGACCGAGGATTTGCTCCAAGATGCAGCCCAGTGAGCTTGAAAGCTTGGAGGGGCTGCTCTGACCTCCCCAGGGTCCCCTCTCGAGCCGAGGGCATGCAGGGACCGGTGTGCCCAACGAGGCAGAAAAGCTTTCTGAGCTGTGAAGAGGAGCAAGGGACTGAAGCTGCCATTCCAGCCCCAAATGTCCTGTCTGAAGGGAGCTTTGCTGTCTGATCTGCTGCCTCTGCCCGGGGAGGGAGGGAGGGCTTGCAGAGAGCAGTGGAGGAGGGAGCTGTGTTCTCTGAGCAGGTGGAACCTTCTCCAGCCAGCCTGCAGAGCTGCTGCTGCTCCTTTTGTGCTCCTGGAGGAGTGTTACTTCCCAAGCTGGCTCCCTGACCAGCCCCACTGCTGGGCTGATTCCCAGATCTGCTCCCTTTGCAGCCCAGCTATGCCTTGTGAAGGTTTGATGGAGCTGGCTTGGTTAATCCCAGATGGATCTCTAAGGAGATATCATTTGCAAAAGGAGGTCTCAGTGCTGGAGAGGCCAACCAGGAAAAAAAAAAAAAAAAACACAAAAATAAAAAGAAATAGTTTCCAAACAGGTTTGGAAACCTCTGTCTTGTAATCATAGGAAAATCAAACTGAAGCCATCTTTCTGTGTTCAGCCCAGCGAGTTGTTGTAAACTTGCCTGGGAGAAATTAGCATCTAGCTCCTAATTAAAAAGGTGGCAGCAGCAGCAGCAGCAGCCAGGGAGGGATAAAAGAAGGGATCTGCCTTGAGGCTGTGGCAGAGAGAAGCTGTAGATATTTGTGTCTCAGTTAGGAGTTCAGCTGATGGATGCCTCTAGAAGGTCCTGCTGCCTGGGCATAACTTTACTTGCCTGCTCCTGGTTTTTTGTTTGTTTTTTTTTTTAGTGCTGGAGGATGCTGAGGGCTGAAGGCACCAGCTGAATGCTCAGTGCAGACACCTTGTGTCTTCTGCTTGTGGGCAGTTGTTGAAGAAAAGCTGATGAACAACAAGCTTATACCTTAATTTTCCCTGTGCAGTATCATCTGCATCGCAGTTGTGCCACAAAGCTGAGGTGCTGTTTGCCCTTGTCTTTCAGGACTGCTGCAGGCACTTGTTCTAAAGCTGTGCTGGGAGGGTATGGAGCAGATAAGGTTTGTCAGTAATATATTTTGTTCCCATCGAGTTGTTTAGGTGAAAGACACCGTTTTCTACTAAAAAAAAAAAAAAAAACCCTGATTTTATATGTTGCTAAGAACGCTGGGCTGCTCAGAAATTCAAGAGGCTAATTACAGAGAGAGGGGTAGATCAGCTTCCCCACAGCAATCCCAGCGCTGTGGCCAATGCAGGTTTGTTGCTACTCCCTGTGACTCTGCCTTTTCCCAAGTAAATGTGGAAAGTTGAGCCCCTGTGAGTTCAGTCCCTTTCCCTGATCTCTGGCAGAGCTGGAATTAGGTGAGTGCAAGGTTGTGACCTTCAGTGTTATCCTTGCTCCATCTTGTGTGCTGCCTCTGGCATGGGGAAGGGGGATATTTTTTTTTTCCCCCTGTCTTTAGGGAAGAGGAAAATGTTTGGGGATGATCATGGAAATGGGGAAATTTTCTCCTCTGTGGTCTGGTTGCCCTGGGAGTCCCTGTGCTGCTCTGTGAGGGGAACTTGCAGGGCTGTCTCTGGTGGAGCCCAAGGAGGGATGTCCCAGGGCCAGGCATGAAGAAAACACCTTGGAAAGGAAGGATGGAGGAGGCTCTGTGTCCCTGCTCTTCTGTTCTGGGTTGTGGGACCTTCCCTGGGTCTGCTGAGGCTCCCTGGAATGCTTCAAGAGATGGGAGAGAGGAGTGAGGGATTCCCAGCTGGCACAGTCACTATGTGTTGCCTCTCCTGACAAAAGGAGGTCTTATTTACCAAGGTTTCATCTACTGCTGCTGTTTATTGCCCACCTGAAATCCTCCTTGTTTCCTGCTGGCCTTGCCCTTGCAAGAGCAGCCAGTTGTGCTCCCAGCTCAGTGGGGAGAGGGATGGAGACAGGATGGGATCAGTGGTTGGCAGCTGACAGTTTCTTTTTATGTTTTCCATCTGTTCCCTCTCTTCCTTTTTAATGAGATCAGGTGCCAGAGTGCACTGGGAAGACTTTTCAATGTGAGAGGAAGTCACAAATGGGGTACTCAGGTCCTTGCTTTCATCCTTGGCAGAGGGAGGCTGCTCAGATCAAACCTGCACCCTCTTGAGCTGCTCCTGTGATGGGAAAACAAAACTCTGCAGTGAGGCTGACAGCTCTGATCAGCTGGGTCTGTCCTGCAGCTCAGGCTTGGAAGTCAGAGCTGCTTGTGCTGATGGGCACTGAGAAGCAAACTTGGCTGTTCCTGCCCCCACTGGGGTGCCTAGCTTTTAATTTTTATATTTATTTATTTACTTTTTATTATTATTATTTATTTTTTTTTAATTGTGGCTACTGTCTGCTTTCTAAAACCCCAGTTGTTTTAGATGGTATCAGTGGCTGGACAGGTTCAGTCCTTCAGGCCCTTGGTGTTTGCTACACTGACCCCTCAGCTTTTCTGATCAACCCTCTAATTTCATGAGTGGCTCCACTCCTGCTTTGTGTTTTGAAGGGTTTCCCCCTCTGCTTGTGAGGCCATGTGTTTATTACAAAGCTGGTCTTTCGTGAGTGGGAAGGTTTCCCTGAAGGAGAATCCCAGAAGGTGTTTGAGGTTGGTTTTGTTGCTGCCTCTTTGACTCACTGGAGTTCCTGGGACGTGTGAAGGGTGGGAAGAGGTTCAAAAGGAGAACCTGAGGAGCTGGTTTAACAGTTCAGCTTGGACAACCTCTGTGTGGAAAATAAAGATCTGCCCCTCTGCTCCCACTGCCAGTTTGTGATGTGCATGGAGTCAGCACGGGGACCTGGCTCAGGTAAATGCTGTGAAGTCTGGCAGTGCCTCCAGGGCAGGGCAGGGAGCAGAGGTGCTTTTAGGGATTGTACTCCCTGCCTTGTTTAAAAATCAAAGCCCTGGCTCAGCTTCCAGTCCAGCACAACTGTTCTTTAGCAAAACTCCCGATCCTTTAAGCAGAAGACTTTTGGATACAAACAGAGTCAAACATTTGGCCAAGCCAAAGGCAGCCCAGCGGTCCCTTCTTTGGCAACCCAGCAGTTGCTTCAGCATTTTGCTTGAGCTCAAACTCTGCAGTTGTGGCTGTTGTGGCCTATGAAAGCAGCTGCCCAGTGCAGGTGAAGCCAGGCTGAGCTTTGCTTTGTGCTCTTGGTGCCCGCTGTGGTTGGTGAGGTCGTTGCCCAGCAGAGCTGGTGCCTGCAGACTGCCCCGTGCTCTGCAGGGAGCTGCACCAGCTGGCTGGCAGCAGCAAGGACATCAGCTCGTCCCTTCAGCGCCTCACATGTGATAAATAAAACAAGCAAGCCCTTTCCCAGCACTGCTCCTGGTGCTCTGGAGCTGCTGTGGCTGTGCCAGGTGCTGCTGAGGGCTCCAGCTGAAGCGCCTGGCACGGGCTGGGCTCGCTCCTTCCCCGTGCCCCACTTACAGCTGGTGTGTTTTCTACTCCCTCTCTTCCTTGCTTCTCCTCACAGAGCCAGCTGCTGGTGTTTGGAGTGTCCTGCAGAGAGGCACCAGACCTGCTGGGGCTGGGGGTGCCAGACTTGCTGTGAAGACAGGAGCAGGGGACACCAGTCCTGCTGCAGATGGAGCTGCCCAGCGATGCCAGAAGCTGCAAATGCCAGCCAAGCTGCTGTGGTCCAGGTTAAGCATTTAAGAGCATTTTCCCCCTTAGCCTGGAGAGGTTGGAGGGAAGGCCTGCTGGTGGCATTTGGGGTGGTCCTTGGAGCTGAGCTGAGATGGGAGAATCTTGCTGGGTGCTCGGGGGTTGCCGTGGTTTTAGCAGTGTGAGAGATGGGTGGAGGAGAGGAGAGGAGAGCCTGGTGCTCCCCAGGCTGTGGGTGGGATGGAGAATGCCCTGGCAGGACTCTGCTAGCTGAGAAGAGCTGGGTGTGAGGGAGGAGAGGTTCCCCCCTGCCCTACCAAAACATGGGAATTTGAAATAGTGTCTTGATTTAGAAAAGGAGTAGAGAAGCAGTTCAGGGTTTGAAAGTGAGATGTAAATTAAGCAAAAAAGTGAGGAAACCAAACTGATTCCCAGCGTGGGAATAAAGAGGAAGAAAACAAACCCAAGGCCGTGTGTTGAGGTCTGTCCAACCAAAAAACAAACAAACAAACAAAAAAACAGTGTTCTCCCTTACAATGGAGGATTGCATTGCTCAGGGGAAACATGGCTTAAGAGGAGCCCACTTTATTTCCCTTCTTTCTCGGAAGAAAACAAATATGAGCAATACTTGGACCAAAGAGGACGATGGGCTGCATATTTGGGACTTCATGACTGGGACTTCCTAAAGTTGCAGCGGGGTCAGTGACCTCAGGGCAGTTTTTGGTAGGAAATGTTTTGACACTGTCTGAAGTGATGGAGTGTTGCAGTCAGTCCTTTCCTGAACTGGCTGCTCCAGGGGTTAAAATGGGGGTAGCAAATGCTCCCATCTTGCATCCCTTCGATCCTGTCAGCTGCCTGCGCTGGCACTTCCCTCCTGTCCCTGGATCCTCCTTGCAGGATTGTCCCTTGCCTTTCCTGCAGCTCTGTGTGTCCTGTGAGACACCCACAGTGCCCAGTGCCCTCTGTGGCTCTGCCCTGGCGAGTGCTGCAGTGAGACAGCACAGAGGGTTCTGAGGTGCCTGTTTCAGAGGTTCTGGGGCTCAGAACCCAGAGAGTGCCTGTGCTGCGAGCTCTCACCTCAGAACCTGCAGCAGGGGGGGTGGGGGCTGCTGGCTGATAGTGCTTTTAGCACTGCAGCAAAGGAGAGGTTAATAATGCAACGTGCTCCCCTGTTGCCCTTGTCTGTGTGCTTGTTTGCTTCTGCAGGAGGAGAAGAGCTGTGGAAAGAGCATTTCCCAGGGGATGGGAGAAGGATTTCAGCCCTGTAGAGCAGCTCCCTGCACGAAGTTCCCTGTGCCTGTGAAGAGGAGCAGGGTTTGGAGCCTGGTTTGGTTCAGACCCTGGGGGGATGGAGGAGGGTGGTTTGTCTGAAGTGCTGGGGGTGCCCT
>NW_020955658.1:430000-432212 GCF_003031625.1 Empidonax traillii | reverse complement strand
TCCAGAAACTGCTTATGCATTGCACATTAAATAGTCAGTAGCTAAAAGACTTTGTCATCCAGGGAGCTGGGCTCCCCAGCCAGGCCTCTTCCTCAGCTCTGGAGCATCCAAGGTGCCAGGCTTTTCCTCACTTGCATTCTCCAAGCAGCAGTTGGAGGAGATGTGGAAGTGACCTTGTCTGGGCTGACAAGCAGGACCCAAGGAATGGCTTGGGCCCCTTCCAACTGCCTGGGAGGGGAGGGAGGGAGGTTTGGGCTGGAAAAATGGGTGTTGAGTTCAACAGCAGGAGCAGAGCTGAGTTTGAGAGGAGGGATGGTTGAGTTTGAGAGGAGGGAGCTGGAGTTTGAGAGCAAGGGGTTCGAGTTTGAGAGCTGAGTTTGAGGGCGGGCTGAGGTGCCAGCAGTGGGTTGGGCACTGGGTACTGAGCTATTTGCAAGCCTTGTGTGGGTTTCATGACATTTCCACCATTGCAGTTCCATGGAGATCCCTTCCTGCCAGCGCTTCCCTTTGCTGAGCACCCAGTGCTTCTCTGGCACGTCCTCTGAGCATGAATCCTGGCAGCAGGCAGGAGTCACTCCTGTGCTGAGCAGGTGAGAGGCTCTAAGGTTGGTTCTGAGATGCTGGAGGTGTGGAAGGACCCTGTGAGTGCATCTCAGGCCAGGTGTGACAGACTCGGTGGGTCTCACCTTGGCATCTGTCTCCAAGCTCTGCCTCCTGAGCCAGGAAGCATCTCCCACCATCCAGTTTCCTTTCCTCAAACACTCTTGTCTTGGTGTCTTGAGTGCCCAGGGGTGTCATATGTGAGGTTTCTTTGCCCAGCATCTCCAGTTTCCACTCAGCTTTGTAGCTGGACACCGTGTGGGAGATGTTTTGGATGAGTCTCCACAGGCTGGCTGGCTGGAGAACCAGTTAGTTTTCAGGGCTTGGATCCTCCCTGGCCGGATTGTAACTCCCTAAATAATGAATGTTGGTTTTCAAACGGAGGGTTCCTTGTCCCCTGCCAAGCAGATGTGAGGATGGAGTTTGCCTGTGGCCCAGAGTCTCCTGAGGAGCTTTTGTTTACAGCATCTGCTGCGCCAAAAAAAACTGTGTGAAGCTCCCTGGCAGCAGAGAAGCTCCTGTCAGTTGGGTGTCCTCGGCTGGCATGTGTGTAAATGTGTGTGTGATTAATTGGAACAAGCTCATCAGAGGGTGTTCAGCAGGTGCAGCACCAGAGGACACCCCAAACCCGAGGTTCACCTGCTGTCCTTTGCACCGATACCAGCAGGGCCCTCCCTGGGCAGGCAAAGTGCAAACTCAATCCTTGCTTTGTGATTCGGCACAGGAAAGTTTTTCTTTGCTCCTTAAACAAAGACGTGTTTGACTTTGTCTGCGGTGCCTAAAATTAATTTACCTGAAGCCTGTGGAGCGTTTCCCAAATGCCACTCTCAGGCACAGCTGTGCCACCTGGAGAAGCAACAAAGAAATGCCCAGGGCTGGGGTGCAGTTCCTGACACGTCTCAGGAAACCCAGACATATCAGAGCAGGGTGCCAAGCTGAAGATCACTGAGGATATCCCAAACTCAGCCTCCTCAGTTCTCCCTTTAGAGCTAAGGAAGAAGTTCCCACCCTCACTGCAAGCTGCACAACAATTCCAGAACCCATTTACCTCCCTAGGCTTGCCCTCAGAGCGGGAACCTGGTTAAAATCTGAGTGTCACAGAGCTGTCTGAGGTGAGGAAGATTTCTTAGTTCTGCTTCTTCCCTCCCCCCCCCCCCCAGGGCTGGGAGCCTGATCCCTGTAATCTTTGAGGGAGTGGAAGTGTGGGGCTTTGGAAGCTGCTAGGCTGGGATGAGGGTGTGGAGAGCGGGAGCCCTCTGGAAATAAGAATTGTGGGCATGATGGACAGGCTTCATTTCAAGTGAAATGAAATTGCAGTTAGAAAATTGGAACAAATAATCCAGTTATTTTTTAAGACCCAGTAATAAATCATTGAAATCCAGATTAATGTATTATTCCCCCTTAGATTTCTCTTTTGAAATATAGTTATTTCCAGCTCCAAACCCCAGCTCTTGCTGCAGCACGTCCTGCTGTCCATAGGACAGTGCTGTGCTCTCATGTTTCAGGCAAGAACAGAAGGAAACAGCAGCATAATCCTCGTGGATTATGTGTCCAGTGCTGTAACTGCTTTGAGAATAAAGGAATTAAATTATTGGGTTGCTTGCAGGACGTG
>NW_020955658.1:397322-429579 GCF_003031625.1 Empidonax traillii | reverse complement strand
AGCTCCAAACCCCAGCTCTTGCTGCAGCACGTCCTGCTGTCCATAGGACAGTGCTGTGCTCTCATGTTTCAGGCAAGAACAGAAGGAAACAGCAGCATAATCCTCGTGGATTATGTGTCCAGTGCTGTAACTGCTTTGAGAATAAAGGAATTAAATTATTGGGTTGCTTGCAGGACGTGGGTAAAACTTGTGGGGAAAGAAATGGTCATCTTTGAGTAGACAATATCTTACTGGATAAAGCAAGTCCAAAAGACAAAAAAAAAAAAAAAAAAAAAAAAAAAAAAAAAAAAAAAAAAAAAAAAAAAAAAAAAAAAAAAAAAAAAAAAAAGGTGATGTGGAAAAGAAGGAAGCAGGAGGGAACATGATCTGAGATTTTACTTAAGGTCAGGATGCAAATAATTTTAGTTTAGAGATGGTCTCCCAAGTCCAAGAAAATAAGGAGGAGGGCAAATCCATCTGTTCCTTGGTCCAGTTCAAGAGAAAGGGGAGGGAGATTATTTCTAGCCCAAAGTAGTGCTTAGTAAATGTTGTCCAGGATTGAGTTTTGTTGGTGCTTGAGACCCATTTTCTGGGGTTATTTTCTCCTCTTGCCCTTTCTTGCACACCCACTCTGTGTGCCAGGCAGAGAGAGGTGGTTTTCAGGCTGCTGATGAGAAGAGGAATGGCCCTGTTTACCCACAGCTCCTTGCAGGACAGGGATGCTGAAGAGGAATTGCCACTAGGAGAAAGTCTGAAGCGGCCCTGCTTTCCCATATGTTGAATCTCTAGTTGACCTAATTGCTCATGTTCCTCTAATCGTTTAATGCTTTTATTTCTGCTGTTACAACTTCCAGTGCCTATAGGAAGCCTTGAATTCAAATGTCACTCGGTGAAAATCAGGGCCCTCATTCTCCACAGAGAAATGCTCGTGGGCAGGGTGGTAATTTCATGCCTGGAAGGAGTCATATTCGTTGGCTAATTTTTGTAACTTAACCAAATTAGCCTTGAGAAGCTGCAGTTCTTAATCAGAGCCTTGAACTCTCTGCTCCATTAGTCAGAAACATCAGCTCCCTGCACAGAGGGTGGACGCTCGGTTTGCAAGGCAGGAAAGGGCTCTGATTTTGTCAGTGCTCGGGGCAGCAGCACCCCTTGGGTTGGAGGTTGCTCGTGCTGCTCTGAGCCCCCAGCAGGGACAGGCACAAAGACACACCAGGTCAGCTGCTGGTGCAAAATGAAGCAGCGAAGTGATGTTCACCTTCCTTCTGTGCCCACCAGAAGAAGATTCTTTGGGTGGGAATTAGATTCCTGAGAAGGCTCTAAAGAGTAATAAAGGACAGTTTGGGTATTAATAGGGATCTGGTTAATAATTCCAGTAAATGGGGTTCTGAAAGTCATGGGGGGGACTTGAGGGGCAGGTGAGAAACGCCAGCAGGATCTGATGTGTCCTTGTCCCCTGTGCTGACTGGAGATGACCCAGTGCTGAGGCTCTGCCAAGGAGATCTCTCTGTATTCTTCTGTGGAGGGGCCTGTGAGGGCAGACAGAGAGAAAACAAGTGCTAATTAATGAGAGAACTAAAACTTGGACCCGTTCCTGCGCACCTCAGCCTTGGCACAAAAGCTGCTTTCCTGCTTTCCTCAGACTCACCCAGCAGTGCCATCTCCACACGCCGGGGGTCGAGAGCCTTGTGCAAGGAGGGAGTTGGGGGAGTTCTGATAACTCCTCCCCGCTCTCTGCAAAGGTCACTGGCTCAATCCACTGCAACTACAGAGGAAACAAATGCCTGAAGAGCAGAAATCCCCGAATATGTCACATCAAATCACGGGGAAGCCAATGGGACAGAGCCACGTGGTTACAGCATGTGCGTTCTGCTCTATATCATTAATTTACCGATGGTAAATATTTCAGCAAGTAACTTCCAGGACTTCCAGGACTGTCCTAGTGGCTGTGATCACAAATTATTCATCAGTGGCACTTGAACAAGAAAAGCCTTTCTGAACAAGGGCATTTCTGAGAGTCTTGCTGTTTTTTTCTTTTTTTTTTTTTTTGCCTTTCAGCTGACTCCCTCTGCCTTCCAGAAGGAGATGTCTCTCACCACCAAGCAGAGGCTGGCCAGCACTTGGGAGATGAATCTGCCCTGGATTGTCCAGCTTCTAGACAGGAGTGAGACCTTCCATCACAAGGTAGCCTTTTCCTGCCCTTTTCCTTGCTGTTGGATGTGACATTTGAAGAGGGGGTGAGGGCTTGGGACAGGTTTGCCTTCAGCTTATCAAAATACCTCAGTGCCCAGGTTCCTCTTGTGGTTTCAAACTGCTGCTGGTGGAGTTCCTTCTGCTGGAGGAAAGGCAAAACATTTCTCCCTGGTGAGATGTTGGAGTCCTGATCTGCACTAAGCCAACAGAAATCAGCTCTGCTGGAGCTGGGGGAGGTTTGCTGGAGTGGAGCTCAAACACAACACTGGGGGAAGGCTGGGGCAGGACACGAGGGCACGAGCTTGCCATTTGCCATCCTCCTGCTGGAACAGCCACCTCTTGCTTTGGTGTGGTCACCATCAAATGCTGCTTGGGCTCGCAGGGTGGCCTCTGAAGGCTGAGGGGCCTGCTGGAATTATTTCTGATTTAACAAATCCAATTGCATCAGTGCTTTGGGTTGGAACAGCAACACGTGGGACCCTGACAGGGTGTTGGGTTTTGCAGGCTGCCAGATACACAGGGGGGCTCACCCTGGGGAGAAGGGAGGGGATGTGCTTTATCTGGCTCAGAGGTGCATTTAAAGCTGCTTTCCTTAGAGGACTGCTGAGTACAAAGCCCAGTCCCAAGGGGTAGATGGCTGAGGTAGGCTGATGAATCTGTCAGCCAGGGATGGTTAAGGATTGCCCTGGAGAGCACAGGAGGTGGGGAACACCTCAGACAAGTGCAAAAACAGCTGAGAGTGAGCTGCAGCCACTCACTGCAGCCTGGCTGTGTGTTCTGGGGAGGTGCAGGACACCTGCCTGGGAGTTCTGAGTGGCACCAGTGAGGCTGGAGAGGGGAGACAAAGCAGGGAGGAGTCTCCTCAAAGTGATGGCTCTGCTCTGTAAGCATTTGCTGTTGTATCTTGCCATATGTGCCTCTGCAATGGGATTAAATAAACCAGCAGTAACAGATTACAAGAAATCAGCCATTTAAAGCTCGTGGAAAAACGAGATACCAACTCCAGCCTTACTCAAGTTGCCCCAGCACTGCTGAGGAAAGAGCTGAACCTTGTCACCATCCAGCATTCACCTCATTTGTCTTCTTCCTCGCTGCTGGGTTACTCTCTTCTTGCCCTCCCCTCCTCTGGTACTGTTCTCTTCTCACTGGTGTCCAAGCTCTAGATAAAAAGAGATATTTGGAGTTGTGTGGGACTCAGTGTCTCTATCTCAGAGTAAAGGTCATCCCAAAGTTGTTTCCCATGGAGTCTGATGTAGATTCTGGGGATCCAGTTGCTCCATGAGCGCTCAGGGCTCTGTCAGTCCATTAGCACAGGGCTCTGCTCGAGGTAAGTGCTGCCTGGCACTCTGGAGAAGGAAGCCTGGAGAAATGCTTGCCAGAGGAACTGCTCAGCTTGAGCCTGCTCTGTGTGGTGCAGCAGCTTTTGATCAGCTCAGAGCAGAGGTGGCTGAGCTGCTGATCCCCCAGTGGGAGCTGGGCAGCACTGGGGTCAGTGCAGGATCCTCATCCATGAACCTTCCTCCCAGCAGCTCAACCTCTCCCTGCCCTCTCTTGCCTCTCCAGCTCTCGGTAGTTGACCCAGAGCAGACCCTGTTCCATCCCTTCCCATCAGAGGTGGTGTTTCAGAACTACGTCCCACACAAGGTCTGTGAAATGCCGCTGGTTCTGAGGAACAGGGACGTGGTAAGTGCTGGGATGTGGAGGTTGAACAGTGTGCTGGAAGAGGAGATAAGTGTAATTCCTGTGGTGTAGGCAGAGCAAGTTACCTGCTGCAGCACATCCAGAATGAAATGCCTCAGCACCTCTGCTTGGCAAGATGATGGACATCTTCCCACGCTGGGGATCCTCCCCTGATTGGGGCTGTGTGTTGGTGCAATCTACCCCAGAGGAGCTTTTCTAGCCTTTTTATTTCCTTTAAAAAGCCCCAAATTGATGGGAATGTTGAGGGCTGCACAGTTCTTACCTTTAGCTCCAGGGTGCTCCCTGCCCTGTGGCTCCTTGGCTAATCTTGGTTCCTGGCAGGAATCTCAGCCTGCTCAGCTGCCTCTGTGCAGCTCACACTCACAGCTCAGGGGCTGAGACTTTTCCCCTTTCTGCTGGAATTAGTTATAATTAGTGACACTGGCACTGCAGGAAACGTGTTTTGAAGCAGCCCTGGAATCAGACTGATTTAGCAGAAGCAGTGGGAGGCCTTTAGGTGCCACTTCAGGCACCTGCTGAGCTTAATTCAGCCCTGCTCAGGTTTTCCAAAGGCAACGTGGTGCTCTGCTCTTCCCTCTGGAGAACTGCAGCAGGTCCAGAGCAATGTGCTCTTGAAGGTCTCAACCCTCACTTGAAAAAAAAAATTGGGATTGTTTTGCTTCGCAGCTTCCCCAGAAAGTCGAGAAGGGGAAGAGTTGAAAAATGTCAGCAATTGTGTGTTCCACTGTCAAAGGGAAAACTGAGACCTTTGGAATTTCAGTCAGGGGAACGTTTTCTCAAAAGAGGGTTGTGCCAAGAGCAAGCTGGGGGGAAGAGACAGGACAGAGGAGAGGAGCAGGGAGCAACATTTTCTCCCCAAACTCCTTTCTTGCACACAAAGGTTTCTCTTGATACATAACATCCCACGTATTCGAGGTGGGAGAAGGCCAGAAACAGAGCAGTGTCATTAGAAATGTGGTTCTGTGCTGAAAAATAAGATGCATGCATGAGGAAATGGCAGGATGGGAAGATGGAGTTGTTGGGAATATTGGACAGGTGCAGCATTGGGAATGCCATGGGTGGGGTCCACACTCATTCTGGGCACTTTAGCCGTAGGTTTCCTCTTTGCTGAGTCAAATGTGTCTCCCTTTCCCTTTTCCTACCACTCTTTTTCTTTTCCACTGAGTCTTTTGGCTTCAGCTGCTCCAGTATCGACAAAGCTCTGTGAAATGTTTGCCTTTGCCAAGTACCAGCCAACAGGCAAGCAGTGAATTTGCTCTGCTCGTGCTTCCTCGAGTGGAAAAGGACATTTGCATTAACATTTCTGCCATTCCCAGGAAAAAAAAAAATAAAGAACTTGTACAGCTGCATCTTGGGACTTGTATGCCCTGTAAAGGGCTGTCAGTTGTTTTCCCCGAAGAAATTAATTTGGAAGTTGGTGAGACCTCAACCGTTGGACAGCGCTGCTGTAAAAGTAAGAGCAGCTCTGAGGAAAATACTTGGCATATTTAAGTGCACAAAGGCAGAGAAGACAGTCCCAAGAGAAGTTACTGTATTCTAATTTTGTTGGCTTTTGGTAACGGCCTGGAGAAAAGCAACGCCGTGCTCTGTCTCCAGGGTTCCTCACCAGATTCCCAGATTCCTCTGAATCGTTCTGACTTGGGCTGTGTGGTAGCCTGAGGTTGTCTGCTCCATAAAAACCCAGCTGACAGCCGAGTGCATTCCAAATGGAGGCTCTGTTGATTGTGGAAATTCAGAAGTCCTTCACCCGTGTGTGTGTGTGGCCAAATTGCCTTTGTGTCTCCTGGCTGCTTCTTGCCACCCTCAGAGATGTCCTGGGTGGCTTTTGCTGGAGGTCTCAGCTGGGCGTGTTCATCTTCCCAGGGTGCTGGTGACCAAAATGTTTCTCTGCAGTGAGGAGTTGGCCCCTGGGACGTTGCTGGAGGCAGAGGGTGTTGGGAGAGCCTTGGCCCTGGGCTATCAGGCTGGGTGGGGTGGGTGGTGCAGGATGACCCTCCATCTCTTTCCAAGCCTCGTGTGAGGCTGCTGTTTATCAGTGAAGCCGCCTGGCAGTCAGAACCGCCTGCTTGAGACTTCCTGAGATATTGTTTGGTGCTCAGGGGTTGGTATCTGTGTGCCAGGAAATGCCTGCTCGCTGTCTCTGTGTACCCCTGAGGGCACAGAAGGGCAGCAGGGCCTCCTGGGTGGGGGCAGGAATGCCCAGCTCCCCTGGCATGGCCTGCCAGCTGCCTGGCCACAATCACCAGGCAGCCAGAGAGCCCCTGGGGAGCCAAGATTGGCTTTTAATAATGAAACCAGGCCGTGAGTCAGTGCTGGTCATGTTTCTCCAGACAGAAAACGCCTTTGAAGCCCAGAATTGATGGGCACAGCCCGGGGTGTCGTCTGGCTTTCCATCACTTTGGCAAGTTGATTGCTCTCATCTTCTGCATCAGCCTTCCCTGCTAGTGTCTTGTGCTTCTTCCTTGATTCTTTCCAGCCCATTTAAATTCTCCATCTCCTTGTTTTTGAGGGGTTGTCACCTCGCCTCACTGCCTTCCTCCTTTTGCTCTTCAGGTTTGCCTTTCACTCCCAGTAAGGCCACAGTGTCTGCTCTCCTTTCTCTTGGTGGCCTGCCCAGTGTATCCCCACAGCTGGACTGCCCCACCCAAACCCAGTCTGTTTGGGACAAAATCATCATTCCACGTCTTCCCTGCAAGGCCAGGGGAGGGGATGTGCTGTGCTGGTGGCAGGGAGCCAGCCTGGCACAGGCACTCTGGATGCTCTGAGCCAGCAGGAGCTTGTTGTGCTGCAGGTGACTTGGACATCAGCCCATACAGAGCTCGTGTAGGGCAGGGACAACGTGCAGGCAGACGAGCCCGTGGGCAGTACCTGCTGTGGCTGGGCCCTCCTGTGTGTCACTGGGGGTGCCCTGTCAGCTGGGACCTGTTCCGTGCCAAACACCACCTGCTTTTGCTGGGAGGTTCCGACATCAGCACGCTGAGGCCCCGGGCAAGTCTGATCTCATTGATGGCATGTGAAGGGTCCCTGCTGTTATCTGAAGGGTGACTCCCTCCAGCACCATCCTGCTACCTCTTGGCACAGTTTGACCTGTTTGGAAAGGCAAAGTGAGGGGGGAGCTCTGAGCCAGCTGATGTTTCTGCACCAGGCCAGAGGTGCAGAGTCTCTTTGGGCACAGCTGTTTTCTCTCATCTTTCCTTTGCTGCTTAGAGTTGGTTTAACGCTTTGTCCTGTCCTCAAACAGCACGGATGTAGAAACCTAAAGAGGAAATGCCCTGTGTTCCCTAGCTCCCTGTTCCTTAGGAGGGACTGAGGAATTATTTAACATCATTAAAATTTAGACTAAAAATTCCGCTGGCCTAGGGCAGTTCTCTGTGCTGCCCAAGGGACACAAGAGCTTAATGTCACCGAGGTAGGCTTTGAAAAGTACACAGGTGCCTTTAAAACGTGATTTATTAGTACAGATCAGTGTCCATTTTTGGGGTGGAAGAGGTAAATTGATGCCCGTGGAGGGCAAAGCGCTGCTCCTGAAGTTTAGAGAGGCAGCGGAGCACCGAGTGAACATCACCAGAGATAGAAGGAGGGGGAGATAACCCATGAGAGCACTAATGTCCCAAGCTTTGTGCCTTGCCTTGCCCTTGAACTGGTGAGGGTATGGCACAGGGAGCTCTGCCAGTGGGAGCTGCTCTGTGCAGCTTCAGCGACACCCCGGCAGTTCGTGCTGAGCGGGGCCTTGGGCTCCTCACAGGGGTCATGCCGGGCATCGGGGAGGCTTGTGCTGCTCAGCAAGGAGCACGTGGGGGAGGGGGTTTTACCACAGGATCAGAATTTTTTTGGTACAGATTGAACGTTTTGTCTCGTGCTTGGTGGATCCTGCGAGTCAGCGAAGTACCAGAGTGCTGCGGCTCAGCTAGAAATGCATCGGCAGCACGGGCAGGAGGTGCAGAGCACCTTGAAAACCCCTTAGCAAAGAGGCAGGCACTGGGCTGGGCTTGCAGAATGTCTGTGCCGTGGTTATGGAAGGCCTAGGATGCTGCTTTGAGCCTCTGCATCTCAGCTGCTCCGCGATCCACAGGGTCCAACCCCCCGTGTCAGGGTTGCGGATGTTGCAGTTGGTTTATGTAACTCTCTCGCTTTAAATCTCTTTTTCCCCTGGGGTGAGTCTGACTGCAGCGAAGACACTCCTGCTTCAAGGCAGCGAAATTGTGTCTGGGCCCTAAATAAAAGGGCCATGTGAGCTGTTAGTGGCTGAAATGCCACGTGCCACCCTGCCCTTTCTTGACAAACGAGCGGTTTCCTATCGCCTGGCAGTCATTTGGGGATGCGCCGCACGCTTGGACTGCCAGAGAGTAAATGAACAGCTGACATGTCTCTTTGTTTATTGGCACTTGCATTATAAATATGAAATGCTAATGTTTCTGCTGGGCAACATTTCCAATTAGTTCCTCTTGCTGCTTCTGATTTACACGTTCCTGTTCTGTGGCTCCGGTTGCCCAGCGTGGGTCTTCTCGTGCCACCCTGTGTTCCTGGGTGTCCTTGCATTGTGGTCTGACAGCCTCTGCCTAATTGGAAACCATTACAGAACTGACTGGCAAATACCCAAAAGACAGGAATATTTACATTTGAGTGTCCTTCGGGCTTTATTAATAGATTATCTGAAAGGAAGAAGGAAGCAGGAAGCCCATAAAATCATCGCACGGCTTATTCTGTCCTGTCCTCTTGTTCTTTTCACTGTAGCAAGACAATATTTTCAGGCAATACAAGTATCAGTCTGTAAGGTTTGCCAAAATTATTCCTGACGTTCGGCGGAGACTGAATTGCAGCTTGCTGATTAATAGGAAAGATGACAGGACAATGAGTTACTGCGTTACTGAAATGAACTTCTTTAAAATTGGGCTCCAGCCCTGACAGATGTTTTGTAGCACATGGAAGTTACTCCAAACAGACTTTTAAAGAAGTTACTCCAAACAGACTTTTAAAGAAGTTACTCCAAACAGACTTTGAAGATACCTCTTGTGGGGGACGAAAGGGACAGAGGATGGAAGGCAAATTGCCCTGCACAGAATGAACCTGGGGCACAGTGACTGATTTCAAAGACTCCTGTGGATTGTGGTAGCTGAGGGGGCAGGAGCAGGGGGACCCTTTCTCCCGTGGGGCTCCCTCCAGCCTCTCCTCTCTTTTAATGGCCATTATTTCCCAGCCTTTATGATATCGTGGTTTCAGCAGGGAGCTTTCCCTGCTTGACTTACCGCGTCACCTCACGCTACCAGGATCTTTTCATTACAAGTTTTCTGCTGCAGGGAATTCAGTGAAGGATTCAGGATTGGTTATGCAGGATAACTGACATCCCAGTCTGGTGCACTGGGCAGGCATTAAGGTTGATGCCACTGTGACAGCAATTAATTCTGGCCTGAGTCTGCAAAGGGCCTCAAAGCAGTGCTGGGTTAACTGTTGGACTTGATGATCTTGAAGGTCTTATCCATCTGAAACAGCTCTGTGATTCTGTGAAATAACACTCGAGGCAAGCAGTTGGTTTGGTTTCAGTGGACACGAATTCAAATGCCAGGGGTGATATTTGGAAGGCCACAGCTTGTAACTTTCTGGTTATTAAAGGGGAATGAGAACAGAGGAACCATCCTACGTTTTCCTTGAAATTGAGAAATTGTTGGAAGGCGAAAGTCATGTTTTCATGAAAATTTATAGCCTCAAGATGCATCTAAATCATCTTTAAAGCAGAGAAATGATGCACCCTCTTGCTCACTCAGGCGTGCTTATTTAGAAACCTGGTTTTAAACAATCTGCTTAGGGTTTTCAGTTGCCAAGTAAGGCAAGATTTTAAACTGGTTTCAACTGCACCCCTGGCTTTTTTAGCAGTTATTGCCCCCAGTCCCAGTGCACCCACTGACAGTGGAGCTGGGCACAGCTGCCTGGGCTGGCTTTTGGAGGGATTTATCCCTTGGGCTCTTATTTACATTCCCATTGATTCCCTCACTCCTTGGCAATGGCAATGGCTTGAAAATTTCCTTTCGCTTCCCTGAAATACCTCCAGTTGTTGAAGTTTCTTTTCTTTTTATCCCCCTGCTGATCTGAACTCTCTGCATCCTCCTCTGTCTACCTGGCATCTGGAAGGGAGAGATAAGTGAATATAGCATGCCAAGGCTTAATAAGACACACACAGCTTTCAATTGGATTTACAATGCCTTTGTTACAGTAGTGTGGCCAAAATAACAACAACAACAACAAAAGAAGAGGCAAATAGCATTCTTCATTTGCTAATGCATTTCGGAGGATCTGAGCAGTCTGGGACGTGAGGTGCCCAGATAATAGGTGCTTTAAATTCCCACGGGCTGCCCCGTTGCTTTTATATTAGAGGGCTTGGGCTGCAAGATTGAGTGCAAAATTGCTAATTCAGAGAGACTTGGAGAAGATGAAACGCTCTCCTGAAATGTGATCTTCCATCCCCTTTGCCGCAGTTCCCTTCCTGGGGTGTTTTACCTTTCAAACAGGAGAAGCAAAAAGCCCTGCTGCAATTTCCAGTGTGAATATTTGAGATGTTTAGAGAGGAAAAAAAAAATCTTTCTTTATTCTTTCATTGTCTTGGATGTGACAGCAGCTGTTGGGGTGACCTTAGGCCCCAGCTGAGCAGGTATTTGGCAGGCACTGGGTGTTATCTGGTGGGTTGAAGCAGTAGCTGTGTGTCTGTGCCTTGTCCAGCAGCCTCAGGACCCTTGGAGAGGACAGGGGATGGGAGCAGGAGGTCCCAGCCACGGAAGAATCTGAATCAGTTGTGGTTGGTTAAGCGAGTTTGCTGCTGTGTGCAATGCTTTAATCAAATTGTCTGCTTGCTGCCTCGACGGTGATAAAAAGATCAAATGAGTTAAAAGCAGCGAGGGGAAAAAGATCAGGCCAGCAAGGGAGTGATAAGAGGCAGAGCTTTTATCAGCTCATCGATGGAGGAGCTGCTGGAGGCAATGGCTCCTGGCCCTGCTGCAGCAGCTTTACCTCTGATTCCAGCAGGGGCAAGGTGGCACTTCCAGCACAGCACGGCCCTGCTGTACACCTGGAGATTGATCTGCTCCTCCCTACAGTGAAATGGTTTTGATGATTTGATTCACCTTCCCACTGCTAAATGCCAGAGAGCTGGAGGGGGGGCTGTCTGGCTCTTTCCTGAACAAGCCAGTGAGTGGGAATAGCAGGGTTTGGTTTGCTCTGGTAGGATGGGATGTCTGAGGGTTTCCCATTCTCTGATCCTGATCCCATCCTGTCCAGGTAGGCACCCAGTCACTTCTAGGGACCTTGGAAGAGGAAGGTGATTCAGACATCAACCTTGCTGCAGAAAGGGAGCAAAGTTACCTGCTATGTCCTCTGAGGCCAGGGTGAGATGGAAAGGGAGACAGAGAGAGTTCTTTCTGTGGGAGAAGCTCAAAGTCTCTGGCAGAGCTGGAATAGGCAGCTGAGGGCAGGGCTGGAATTCTTAGTGATTTAACTACTTGCCAGATATCTGGCAAGAATAGTTTGGGGTTAGGGCTGAGTCAGTTCTGTGTGGGGAGATGGATCAGATGGTTTTTTAAGGATGGGTGTCCCCAGCCTTGCCCCTCTGATGTTATGGGAAGAGGGGAGGAATACACACATACCCCCCATTCACCTGGCACTGAAGCAGCTGATGTGTCCACCTTGGTAGGTATTTCACCAAAGATTGTGCTGGTGATTGTGCATGTGGCCAAGTCCTTGTAAAAATGTGCCTGAGCATCCCCTGCCAAGCTCCACCAGTGTCACTGCACTGCTGGGACTGGAGTCACTGCTGTGGCACAGCTGGGCTCTCAGTGGTGTCTTTGACAATCTGCAGAGGTGGTCAGAGCAAGTTCTGCTATTGCTGCAACCCACTACCTGAAATTACTCGTTTTTGGTGCCTCAGAATCAAAGTTTCAGAGAATTTCCTCCCATTCTGCCAGTGTGCTGTGAAAGCAGGTGAATCAATAGGGTGATTTCTTCTTTGCAAGTTAGCAGGCCTGTCCAAGTCATCCTACTGGAGTGAAAGGTCACTGAGGTACAAAGTACTATTAATTATTGAATGCTACTGCCAGGGGCTTAAAAAAACAGCAGCTTTTCTGCTGCCATGGGGATGGGACTGAATGTCCTGTGCTGAGACCGTTTCTTTTGCTGCAGGATTATTTCCACCAGCTCTTCACCAACAGGGAAAAGTTCCTTGTGCCGATCCAGGCTGTTGTCTTGGACTTCTCTGTCTGTCCAGTCAGGTGCAGCACCCAGCAGACTCTGCTGGTTTGCAGGTAATGGGGTAACTTGGTAACCCCAGTACCAAACTGGCACTCAGAGGCAAAGTAGCTCATCTTTTTTTATGTCCAGTGCTTCAAGCAGGATGAGCTTTCTCTCAGTTTTCCTGGGGATGTGTCAGTAGCTGGCTTGCACCCTCCTGAGCACAAACACCTTCTGAAATGGTTGTCTACCCCTGTCAGCCGAGCAGACCCATTCTGGGGGAGGCCACAAGCACGTGGCGTTCCAGTGGGCCGTTCATCAGATGGCCAACGTGAGCTGGGTTGTGAACAGCCTGCGCTGTTCCTGCTCATCAAAGCTGATCTGATTTCTCTTGTCAGCTGATGGCATCAGTCATCTCCCCTGTTTCACGATGAACCTTTGAAAGTCAGCTTAAAATTTCGAGCAGATTGTTTAAATCTATCGATCGAAGCAGCGTTTTATTCTAATTAAGTCACCCCTACGTTCGTTCAGATTTCTTTTTCGATGCTCTGAAGTTCCCCTGTTTCTGCCTTTTTTTTTTTTTTTAAATTTACTTTGTTTTGTGTTAAATGTTCATCAGAACATCATCATGAGCTTTCTTAAAGGTTGAGCTCCTCTGATGCCTGTTGATCTACCCATCTGCCCAGAGGTACGGGCACAGGTGGGTAGGAAATGTGAGAAATTTGGGGGTATTATATGCAGAAAGCAATTGGGCTGATTTTAGAAGATAAAAATCACAGAATAACTTTTGTTGGGAAGGGACCTCTGGAGAGGATCTGTGTTTGTTGAGCAAACACACTGCTCAAAGCAAGACCAAGGTGCCTTTGGGAGGTCTGGACCTGCGAGAGTTTAGATGTCCTACGAGAGAGCAAACATGTAGAAGGACATATTTAAAAAGCAGAAGAAAACAAGCTATTAAAGAAACCCTCCAAACCTTATCTTTTCTGCCTGTCGGGAGCAGGAGTGATTCATTGAAAGGGTAGATCTAACAGGATGGGAATTATCTTAAGGGACAGCTCACAGTTAATGGATAAAAGGGCAAAGTTTAGGCTGCCAGCTCCATCTCTTGGCGCTGGTTTTGGCTGTTGCAGTGTGTCAGGGATGTCTCCTTCGCAGCTCTTCTTATCTGTGGGCTCAGGGAACGGCTTAGTGATGTTGGCTGAAATTCAGAGCAGTTGTTTAACCACGGAGTTTGTGTCTTTGGGCCTTGGACAACCAGGTCTAGGTGAGGGATAAGGAGCTCCTGCTGCAGCAGTAACAGAGCTGGCTGGTGGGTACAGCCTGGGGCGGGGATATAGGAGGTGCAGGGGCTGATTTGCGCTCCGTCTCTTAGTCCTGAGAGCTGAGTCAGTCCTGAACTTGGCTGGATCCTCTTCTGATAATTTGAAGATATCTTCTCTCTGAGGCAACCCCTAAAGTCACCTTCAGAAGTGGAATTCCCATCTAGCCATCCGTGGGCAGGAGCAGGAAGGGAACGGGATGGGAGGCAGCGCTGAGGTGTCGCCAGGGATTCCCTGTTTCTCTCTTCTGGCAAGATTTCTGGCAGAAAAATAGGAAAGAAAATTCTGGGCCTTTCCTACCCCGGGCAGTAATCTCCCCTGAGCCCCAGCAGAGCCCTGCAGAGCCCCCTGTCATCCCCACTGGGGCAGAGGCAGGAGAGTCATCCAGTTCTTGGCTGGTGGGGCCTTGTCCTTTCTCCTCTCTCTCTCCAGCATCTCAAGTCCAGCACATAAACATTGCTGGCCCAAGGCTTCTCCATTAGCCAGTGGTGATGTTCCCACTGCTGGTAAATGGGCACGGGTCAGGCCCCCAATCGCTTCAATAGCTCCTTAATGAGCAGGAACTGCAGCAATTTCATCGGCCCTGTCACCACTGACACGAACAAAGTTCAGCTTGCTCTCAGCTCCGGTTGTTCTCATTATTTCTGTGCGCGTTGCATCCCCTAATCATCACCAGACTCCCCAGAACACGTTTTGAAGGGGACAAATTGACCACCAGCAAAGGAGTAAGATCGAGATCTTTTGTTTTCTCGGTGGGGCTGTACAAGAGCTCAAAGCCCAGGGAGGAGCTGTTTGAGCTGAGCCATCCCTGAGCACCCAGTTCTGTGTCTGCCAGCCAGGAGCTGTTTACCTGGAGACAAATCCGAATCGTTCCTGATAAATCCAGAGTGCACCAACACGTTTTCGGAAATATTTCCAACACGTTGCACCGGGTTTGTCTGGTGGGCCGAGCAAACAGTTACCAGCCTGGATGACAAGCCAGAGATCGCTGGTGAATACACAGAAATGCACTGTTGAGTTCCCTTGATGTGCTCCCGTTAATGGCTGTTTCATTTGGCTGGGGTTGAATCCCCTCGGGCTGTAAATGGGATCCGCCTTTCAGGTCTTGTTTCCATGTCACTCTATTGTTCTAATCTGAATTTGAGCTCATTTAGAGTTTTGATTGCTCCTTTTCTTACAGCAGCTTTCACTGAAATGCTGATAAAATGGGCCCTTTCTCAGGCTAGAACGGGATGTTTTCAAGGTAAAAAAAAAAACAAAACCTAACAACCACACTGCAAATTAAACAATAATTATTCTTTGTTCTCCAAGACTTTTACTCTCCTTGCCTGATTCCTAGGCTGTAATCTCACAGGACAGGTATTGTCCTAACATTTGCATCTCTTAAGGTAATGTTTATAGGTGGCAGGAAAAGAAAGATCCCTGAGGCAGCGAGAGCGTCAAGTTGTGCGTGCAAATAGCTCTTAACCCTCTCTGTGCTCTTCCCAAACCCTGCTCTGATGGGATTGCTGGCAGTGGGACCCTTGAGCCTCCTGGCCGAGAACTGGATGCAGAGTAGGGGGGAGGTGATTTTGTCCCACAGAAATTTCTGAGGGCTGGGTCTCCTCAGAAGTGACTCAGCAGCAGCTTCTCAGCAGGGAACTCCTCAAAGCCCAGCCCTGGTGGATTTATTGCTGGTTGGGGCTGAACAAGGAGCTGGAGCACCGGGTGTGCCAGCGCCTGTCAACATCTCAGCTACCCACAAGGGGTGTAAAGCATTTGAGAAAACCACTGCCTTGCTCTGATACTCATCTGTGCCCTCGCCTAGACTTTGCAGGAAACAACCCCCTTTGCACAGCTCTGTTCTCTTTTCCTTAAGAACCCCCTTTCTACCGAGGGTTGTCAACTGTCTGGCAAGGCTGGCACTTCAATCCTGGCTTTCAGGAACTTGTTTGAAAAAATGAAATGAAAATCCTATTGATTTAGTCTTTAGATCGAGCCTTCTCCTTTATTTCCTCTTTTTTTTTTTCCCTTTGTAAATCCCCCGATGGATGTGGATAGGCAGCAGGGTTTAGCCGAGGTTTAGCCCTTGTCCTGTTGCATTTTGCATTCCTGAGATCACTCAAACAAGTTCCTGAGTGTTTTCCATTTATATTGACTTCAGCCAGGATGGAGGACGCTCAATACCTGCCTGGGCAACTCTGCTGCTGCCTTAGATATTTATCTGAGTCATCCCTGTGCTGTGCAGGATACCAGAGTGGGGATTCCAAAGCCATTTTCAGGTTGAAATCAGCCTTGTGGGAGTGCTTGCAGGGGCTCTGCTGCTGCTCTGAGCAGCAATAAGTTACTCCTGGGCTAAATTCATGTCAGCACACCCTGAGCTCCTCAGGGCCACTGCTGTTGGAGCCTGGAGTTGTCCCTCTCCATGCAACTCTCCAAGCCCAGACAGGTTGGTAGGAGCTTCCTACAGGTGCTCAGAGGTGGGGGAAGTTCCTGCTTCCCAAGCAGCAGCCTCTTCTGATTCCAGGGCTTGACTGTGGTGCACCAAGTGTTGTGATTTTTTTCTGTCTAGCTGGCAGATGGCTAGAAACCTATTTCATTGTGTGAGCTTTGAAAGAAGGTCTTGTTTGCTGTGTTACCTCAAGGTGTAAGCCAGACTGGTGCTGCAGTTATTCCAAGGGGCTGCTCTAGCTTTGCCTTGGAGAATGAGGCGTTTGAAAACTTTGCAAAGGGGTTTTTCTTTCTGCTGGCCACTGGGGCTCCTTCTCCTTCTCTTTTCCTTGTGAGAATTCCCAGCAGTATGGCTGGATCCTGTTGAACTTTCCTGTCCTTCTACTCTCACTTCAAAGTGACTCGAGGCAGGCAGATACTGTAGGCGAAATAAAAAAAAGGTGTGAATAGGAGTTTGTGCAATTATATGCTGATTTTTGTGTCTTAATAGTAGCAGCGCTGCCACGGGTGCAGGATTGGTACCTAATGCTTTATCCAGCTGATTGGTTATGGGTTTTTATAGTTCCAATTAATTAGATTGATGGGGGAGTCTAATTGGTCTCCAAAGTGCTCGTTTCTGTCAAAACAGCTTAATAGGTAACAACTGCTTCCTGCCTCTGTCCCCTTTGCCTGGAACTGCTTGTAATAACGATTTTTATACTGGTTTAGATAAGGTCATTCTGCTGCTTGCAAACAGATTATGGCCTTTGCCCCCTCACCAGGGCCCTGTGTTTCAAGACAGATGGTCTGTCATTTTGAGGGTAGATGAAGGGGAAAAAAGTTTGTGCTTTGTTTGCCCAGGTTTTGGGTTTTTTTGGTTTTTTTTTTTTGCACAGCTTTATAGCTCCACAACTCCCCATAACACCCCTCCTGACGAAACCCCCACCAAAGCAACCTGTGGAGTTGATTGCATGGAGTGTGTATAAGGTGGGTGGACTAGGAGGGTTGTTTGGAAGTTAAAACTCTTCTTTGGGCTGTTTGGTTCATCCCCAGGTACTCACAGGCTCCCTGTGAGCCCACACAGCCCCCTTTTAGGACGTGAAGGATTTCTGGAAGAGCGTGGTTTCCGTCTCTTTGCGGGTCAGCCTCGACCTCAGCTTGTCTGCTCCGTCATCCCTGGAGATCACTCATTTGTTCTGAAGTGTCATTACCTCTGGATGTGTTTCAGGGCAGAACCCCCCATTCATTAGCTTCTTTTCCTTGTGGATCAATCAGCATCTCCCGAGGAGCACCGGAGCAGCTTGAAGGCTGATTGATTTATTAAGTGGTGTATTGAGTCTGTCTTTGCCAGCCCATTAGAAGGAAAGTTCCTGCAGTGTCTTCCCCACGGGCCAAAAGCAATGTTTCAGCTGGGCAGGTGCCAGAAAGATTAAAAATGGCCCGTGGCACCCTGGCCACGAGGCAGAGCTGCCTTTCATCATCCCACATCTCCATGTCCTTTCCAGCCCTTTCCTGCACCCTGGGCAGAGCAAAGCCCGTCTGTGCTGGCTCCCAGGTATTCCCATGCTGGAATTCTTTCATCCTCCAGCAGGGCAAACAGATCTTCCAAAGCACAGAGCAGAGGAGATCGCGTGTCTGGATGCACAACGAGGAGTATGATTGAAAATTATCTGACTTGTAGCGCGCCAGAGAGCTGTCTGAAGAGCCACGACCAGTCCTGTAGCCCACAGCTGGCTGTCCGGGGCTTTCCATCTCCCATTTCATCCCCAGCTGTTGTCTTGTGATTCCTTGCAGTGCCTCTGAGGTAGAGACCCTCTTGCAACGTGCTGCCTGGGCTTTGCTGACCATTAACAGCAAGAACTGCAGCAGTGGTGACGATGAGGATGCTCTGAGGTTTGTTGTAGCCTGGGAGTGATTCAGCTGTGTTCATAAAAGAGATGAGGGCAAAGGCTGAGCAAATGTATCTGGGCTTGCTTTCCATAATAGCCCAAAAATTCCAAACTTGACTGTCATGCTCTCCTAAAAGATTTAAAATCCAAATTCAGGCAAAGAGGGACTGATGGGGACAGAGGAAGAATATGTCTCAGTGAAGACAAAATGCAGCAGGGGCTGTTTTATTTCTGTTCAGTCTAATCAGTCTGGCTACCAGCTTCCCAATATTTAGAGCAGTAATTGATGAAGGAAAGCATTAGCTGTTGAATCCTAGGAAAGCATTCTTCATGAACCCTGACATTTGTTTGGAAACCCTGTCCGAGGCTTTGCTCATCTCACTCATTGAGATATATGTTCAGGCTAAGCAACATTTGTCTTTCTATTTAAGAACAATTTGTGCTGCTCTGAGCAGTATTCCCCCTTGCACCAGGCTGATCGTGTAGTCGTAGAAGAATTCAGAGAAATGTTTTAGCTGTTCTCTGAATTCCCTCTCGTTCTTTTCACGGGCCCCACAGAGGATGACCCTGTGTTTGATTCCAGGCAGCAAAAGTGATCATGATGTGCTAAGAGCCCTGTGTCCACAGTCATGCAGCTGGATGCTGGGATAAAACACAGGGGTGTTTCTGCTGTGTCAGGGCACTATTTAGGAGGGCACAACCCCAAACACATCCGCTCTCCTGCTTTGTGGAAAGTCTGGCTTTGAATTTTAAGCCCAGGCACTGCTTTGCTCTGGCTGCAGAGAGAGCCGTGTCCTGCCATCTGTAGGAAATACATCCAAGGGCTGGAAGGATGGGAGAATTGACAGCCTGTAATAAGATCGTGTTGTGTAAATAATGATAGAGGGCAGATCCATCTCGATGCAGTCAATGTGCTCTCGTGGCAGCAGAGCATCCCAAACTGCACACCGCGGGCATCAGCGCTGTCAAGTGAAACGCCTCGTGCTGCACCGCTGCTACAGTGAGGAGGTTTTATTTTTTAAACATATGTATTAAACAACCAAGAGCTCTTAAATGAGATGTCACATTTCATTTGGCACCCAGGGCATGAAGTCTGCAGCTGCCCTCAGCCAACCCCGCCGGCTCCGCTCTCCGTGGCGGGAAGATCCGCAGCTCCGTCCCGGCTCGCTGGCACCCGTGCCTGCTCCTCTGCACCAGCAGCTGGTGGGGGAACATGTTCAGCACGTGCCAACGACCTCCCTCTGTGAGATGAGGTGCTCTGGCAAGGCCTCCATCCTTCAGCAGCGCCCTCAGCCCCTGCAGCAGCAGCGGGGTCGGGGTGGCCGCGGTCCCTCTCCCGGAGGGTTTAGCAGAGCGTGAGAGACGGGCAGAGCATCTGCTTCCTCCCTCCTGGGCTCTGCAGTGGGCGTTTCCCCCTGCTGGAGGCTTTATCCTCATCTTTGTTTAATAGCTTCTGATGGTTTTATCTTCCAGAAGATGGTTGGGTCCCGTTGCTCTCTGGATTGATAGCTGTGAGCCTCTACAGCCTCCCCTGGCAGCGTGTCCTGAAGGACGGGATATTCCCTGGAAAAGTACTGCCACTTCTTGACCGGTAACATCCTCAGGCCCTCAGGTTCCTGTCTGATGGCAAATCATGAGAAATTTTTCCATATTCCCATTTCCCAGGCCATTCATGCTTTTGCAAACCTCTCCCATCTATCTCCCGTTCAGCTTCCAGGTTCAGGAATCCCATTCAGTTTTTTTTTTTTTTTAGAGAAGCTGCTCCATACTTTTAATCTTTCTTTTTGCCCTTCTTCATTTAATTTTAAGTGCTTCAGCTCGGTTTGGGAGATCGGGACGATCCCACAGATTTCAAGACTGATGTGGCTGTGGGAGCTGATGATAATTTTCATGTTCATTTTGCAGTGGTTTGTCACACTGAATGTTTTAGAGCACTGGGTCGTGTCTCCTTGCCCGTGTCCCTTTCTGCCGTGGGCCATCACTTCACTTGTTCCTCTGGATCTCTCTTTTCTGCCCACACGCCCCCCAGGCATCCTTGCTTGTCAGCAGCGAGGGATCAGGAGACACAGGAGCTCCTGGAATTGCCTGCAGGAGACCCTGGGCAAGCTGTGCCTGAATGGGGCTCCTCAGAGTCACCTGAAGTTGGGAGGTGGAGGGTTCTGCAGGGAAGGTGGGGCAGCCCAGGCCTTGGAAGTGCATTTGGGCTTCAGCAACCTGTGCCTTCACGGTGGTGGGAGGGTGGGGCTGGTTCTTCAAAGGGTATCTTTGGGGCAGCTTTGAAATTCAGGCAGTAAAGAAGCACTTACAGCCCAGGGAGATGGATTGCAAATGACACTGGAAAGCTTGGGTGACTCAGGGAGTCCTTGTGTGACTTTTCAGACTTGGATGGATGTGGGTATAGAGGAGTTAGACTGAACCCACAGCTGATCAGGAAACTGCCTCAAACTGCAGCACTTTTTAAGGGCTTCTGAGCAAATAAAGTTCAACGTAATTAGGTCAGAAATGCCTTGCAGGCCAAAACTAGTTTTCCACTGTTCTCTATTTAATTACACAGTGTCTGACTTCCATGCAAGCTCAGTGTGTTAAAAGAAAATCTCATGACCTTCTCTGGGTACTTCTCTGGACCATTCCTCTCCCATTTCTTCCCACCTGCCTGTCTCAACCTGGACCCCGAGCGATCCTCTTTCCCCTCACAAGCAACCAGGTTTCCCTACAGGTTTTTTTCCCAGTTACATTTGTTTTCATGCCAGTTTGTGTCCTGCTCTTTGACCAGGGCGTTTTGTTCTTCCTTACTTGCAATCTTAGGGATGGTCACAGCTCCAAGGCTGCTGTCCTGCTGTCAGAGAAGCTTTGAAGATCTCAGAGCAGAGAGGGCTTTTTCATGAGAGGGGGCAGTGCAGGACCCTGCTCTGGGATGGGACTCGAAGCCCAGGATCATCAGCAGGCCTATCCAGGACTTTCTGGGATGCCCTGGTGGAATGATTGCCTGCTGGTGGAGGCTGAGTGGAGGGTTGCCCATCCCCGTGGCTGGAAGCTGCTGGTGCCCAGCACTGTAGGTCAGCCATGGAGAGACATTTCCGATTGCTCTCCGCAGGGAACCGGCCCCGGCGAGTATTTTTGGTGCTGGTGACAGCGCTTGCCCGAGGCTCTGTCTGTGTGCAGCTGGTGATGTCCACGGCTCTATCTCCTCCCTAATTGTGTTTGGAGCTGGCTGGGTGATGATCTCTGTCCTGCTTGTTCTGCCCTGCCTCGATTTGCTCCATATGGAGGTTCCTCTTGTCCCCCCTGGTTGTCACCTGCTGGTTCTTCTTGGCAGGGGACTGGAGCGTGAAGGGGGGACAGTGACCTGCCAGCTAGAAAGCAACTACTCTGCAGCAGCACTCCCTTCTCATCTTTTGAGCTTATCTCTTGTGATCTTTAAACAGTAGAATAATTTAGGACAGCTCTGGGGTGCTCTGGTGGAAGGCAGTGTAGGGAACAGGGCCAGCTGGAGTTTGCTTATCCCTGCAGGTCCTAAAGGGAAGAAGCAAAGAGTGATCCTGGTAACCTGCACCTGAAAAACAGCTTCTTCTTCCCTTCCCAGGGAATCCCCACAGTGGGTGCTCCTTGATCTTTGTCTACCTCCCTCGGGCAGCTCTGTGACAGGAAAAGCCAGCTGAGGTGGCTGGTGGACCCTTCTCTGAAGGGTTCCTGGCTTTCAAAACCACTCCTGAGTTTGTGAGCGTGGAGTAAAACCACCTGCTGTGCCAACAAACAACGAGGGATCCTCTGATCCGTCTGGAACTCCGTGGCTTGGGGTCAGCCCCTCGCTGAGGAGCTGCTGCTGCTCCTCCCCAAGTGCTTTTGCTGCTGCTGCACTTACACTCATCTCTGCAAATATTTGGCCTGTTAAAAGATCTGCTGGGTTTGTCTCTCCCCGTGGCTGCAGGCTCTGCCACAGGCTGTGTGAGCAGGAAAATGCCCAGGTGGATAATTTCCTGGAGTGGAGCAGAGCGGACACCACGCGTGGAGAGCGCCTTTCCCTTCTCTCCCACGTCTTCCAGAGCCAGAGGGCAAAGGTGTGCAAGGGTTTTTGGGTGTTGCTGTCTTTAGAAGCTCCAGCAGGTCACTGTAGTCTGTACAGGGTTAACTCACTGATGAAAATCCCAAGGAAAAGAGGAGGCAGGGATTTTTGGAATCACCACGTGACCATGAACATTCTGAGCATCCATCCAAGCCTGTGGGAAACAAACTGTTATGCAACTCTGGCTCGCCGAGCACATCTCGAATTGTGCTTTATTTTTGCAGATACACACGATGGGTCAGCAGAAGCAGCCGTGCTAGAAGCCCAGGTGGCCACCAAAGGAGAAAGCCCTTGCTTTTTGCTGCATCCTCCCCCACCTCAGCTTAGCTGTAGGTCACACTGCAGACACGTGGGAGCTGACTCCTTGGAAATGGAAACCAAGAGGAAAGGGAGGACAAGGATTTGTTACCACTGCGCTGCCCTTGACGAGTCATCAGTGCCCTGTCATCGCCTGGTCACGACTCCCCAGTGTCACGAGTGAACTCTGAGCTGATGGAGGTTGGGGCTCCAAGATGGCAGAGTTGTGGAGCTGTTGTTGGTCGCGGGGTTGGGCCAGGAGGTCACGGCGTTGTTTGTTCCTGCAGATCTCCACCTCAGCTGGGGAAACTGGTGCCCATCCAAAGGAGGGGTTACTGCCGAGCACTGCAGCGTTTGGCAGAAGTGGCACCACGTCCAGTGGGAGCTCTGGTCCATCCCACAGCTCGTGGGGGGGGGGGTCGGTTATTTATGGAAGGAGGCAGATGTTAGCTCTGGCACTGCTTTTCTCCCGAGTGCCCTGGACTGACAGGCTGCACTTTGGGTGTCATTTCGGTGCTTCTCTTGCCAGCTCTGCCTTTGTTTTTCTGTCTGCTCTGAGCAGTGATTTCCTTTCCGTGGATTCCCTTCGCCCTCTGCCGAACTCAGGAGGCCGTTTGGCCGAACGCTGGTGGCAGCCAGCTTTTCCAAAACAGCTTTTGCTTATCCAGCCTGGTGGAGATCCAGCAGATTCCCATCCTTTCGGGGGGCTGAGGGCAGGGAAACAGGATCCAGGTGTGTTTGTGGTTGCCCAGAGATCCCTCTGTGAGTCAGGGTGAGCCGACCCCTGCTGCGTTGTGTTGCTGGACGTACAACAACCCAGGGCACAACAGCTGGAGGTTTTGTGCTGTCTCATCGTATCTCCAGTGTCTGTATTTCGTGCCACCCGCCCGTGGCAGCCTGGCAGGGGCTGGCATTGTGCCAGCAGGGGTGCACTGTCGTGTTCACAGCTTTTATTTCTGTCCTGCTTGGCACCTGTGGGAGTTCTCTGTGCTCTGGCTCAGTGGCCATCCCATAGAGAAGGTGTTGTCCCAGGCAGACCATCAGCTCCTGAGGTGTCCCAAGGCTTGTTCACATGTAGGAATAGCCTGCCAGGGTGGGTAATGAGGCATATCCTTTGGACCAGCAGCTCTTCTTCCCCTGTGGGGTCGCAGGCATGTGAGGAACCTCTTCAAAAGCCTATTTTAATTTCCCAGGAGAAATATCTCTCAACATTTTCCACTTTTATAGGCTGACACACAGCAGTAATAAAGGGAGAAACGGCAAATAGAAATCCCAGAATAGTTAGTTATGACTTTAAAGAGTTGTTTTAGCCACAGAATAGTAGACTAAAGTATAACTGATGATTTCTTCCTGCCAGCCACCTTTGAAGTCAAACCCCTGGCTTACAGTGTCCCTGACAGTGCAGGGAAGCTCTCTGTGGATGTACTGCCAAGTTTCCATCCAAACACATTGAATCCTGCAGAGGAGTGATATCATCTCAGGGGGTTCAAGAGTCTTTCAACTGTTTTTTGGGGGGAGTGAGGATATGAGTGCAGGGCTCCAGTGTTCAGTCAGGATTGTTGCTGTGAGTCACATCAGGGGCTCAGGCATGCAGGGTATTGACGTGTCTGCCTTCCAGAGCTCAGTGGGGGAACAGGTGAGTTTGCCATCCTAATCCTTTCACCCCCCAGCTCAGTTGGCAGTGACCAGAGCAGGGCAGCTGATGTGGGCACAGCCCAAAGCCAGAGCTGTCACAGGCACCAAACATGGGCTGTTTCTGATCTCCCACTCCTGTCCTCGCCCTTCTGGCCCTGCAGCACCTTCCCAGGTCTCCTGGCCTGTCAGGTCTCTCCCTCTCCCTGTCTCTGTGATGTATTGCTGTTCCTGTGCTCCAAACCAGTGGGGCAGGATCACTGGGTTGGTTATATTTCTGTCACAGATGTGCTGGCCTTGCCGTTCATCAGATCCCAGAGTCAGCTAAACTCGCTCAGCTGGAACAGAGCACTGTTGTTAGCAGTTGCATATTCATCAGGCCAACGGTTCTTTTTAATTTTCTCCCTTTTCCTGCTCAGCTTCATTTCTGCTTATGAATTGTGTTGCACTTGCTTCCATTTGCAGGAGATGTATTGCCTCTGTCAGCCTCTGAGTAACAGCCAAACTGCCCCAAAGTGTCCACAGGGCCAATAGATCTGATGGCAGCGATAAAACAGACCAGTGAGTACCATCAGCTTGCAGTCCTGCAGGAGTGAGCAGCCAAACAGTGAGACAGTTGACCTGAAAAGCTGGAAGTGCTGCTTTAGGCTCTAAGAAGTTTGTTTTCTGGCCTCAGGGGAAGGAAGGATGCTCTTTGAGTTTCCCAGGAGCAGATGGAGACTTTCCTTTGGAGTGCTGTGGGTGGCCATTCAGAAACTGCAGCTCGTTTCGTTCCCGCTTGTTGCTGAACTCCCCTCTCCTTAACTCCCAGCCCTGTGTTTTGGTTTTAAGGCTCAGGATGTGCTCTCCCCCATCTTGCTTTATGCCCCTCTAGGAGATGAAAACCTCGAGCACCATCACTGCTCTTGACCTTTCCCAGGTGGCCTTGCCCAGCCCGCCAGCAGGGACTGTTTGTGTCGCTGGTGGTGCTGCCAAGTTTGCTGTGCAGGAACCAAACGAGGGCAAAGGGCTGGGCTGCAGCTCTAGGGGCAGAGCCACAGCAGCTGGAGGACCAAAAGGTGCCACGGGGCAGCTCAGCCCACGCAGCAGCTTTGAGGAGAAGTGCTGATCACCGAGGAGCTGAGGTGTGTGCTGGGTTCCAGCTGTTGGGCTTGAAGCAAAGGCGAGCATCTGCCTGGTGCATCCCCCCATCCTTCTCCCCGGGGAGGCTCTGCCCAGGGTGGGAGCACTGAATTCAGGCTGGTAAACACACCGTGGGCAGCTGGGGGATGAGCACTGCTGGGTCATTAGGCTCTAATTAGCCAAGCTGGGGAAATCCATCATCCGAGCGTTTTTCCTCTCGGTGCTCCGCTTGGGCAAACTGCAGGTGTCAGAGCAGAGCTCTGATGTTCTTCTGAGCACCCCACACGCTTTTATTCCTGCAAATCTTTTACTCCTGCAAATCCCAGCTTAACCTCTGGGTGCTGGTGAGTCCATGCAGCATCCCGAGTCTCACAGGGAGGCTTCATCTTCACCCAGTTGCTTGCTGGGTAGAAACACCTGATCTGGCAAGTGTGTTTGCATCTGAGGGAATTAATTCTTTCAGACTTTCCTTTTCTTCTTATTGGTTTGTGGGCATTTGAAACATTTTTTTTTCTCCCTGTTGTCCCCTCTGTTCTGTTGACCCCAAGCAGGCTGTGCATTAGGGAATTGTTTGCAGCCCAGTAACTCATCACAGCTCTTTAATTTCGGGGGAGGAGGGGGGAAGGGGCTGTCCTTTGAGTTTTAAGTGCCAAGTCAGTGGGCAATATTATAGTTATTTAATATTTATGCTGCAGGAGAGCTGGAGGCTTCAGTCAGTTCAAGATTCCTCTGGACAGACTAGTGAGGATACCCAGCCACAGGCAGAATCAAAGCCTTACTTTGCTGATAGTAAAAATAACTCTGCTCTTTTTGTCTCCTTCTGTAAGCTAAATTTTTCATTCCTTGTGGAGTGTTATTACACTTGTCAGGTGTACGTATTTATGGCAACAAATGCATTAAGAACCAGTTGTAACGCTGGGGTTTGAGGGGCTGGAAGTGGTGCCTTTGTTTAAACCAGTTACAAGACGTGAGATCCTTCAGTGAGATCCTCCAAAACTGCATGACAAGGCTCCCTGGGACTGAGCATCAGTGCCAGGGCTTTGCCAGCATTTCCTCAGAGGCCAAAGAGCTACAGAGCAGAACAGCTTTAGCAAATGAGCATTAGACCACTTTGGAGCACTAACCCCCAGGATGGGTCCTTTTCACGTGGATCCATCATCAGGTGGTAGGAGCTGAGTTTAGAAACGGGCTCCTTGATCCTGGATCACCTCCCACTGCCCAGACAGCACCAGGCTGGAGGTGGCTGAGCCTTGCTGAGCTCAGGGTGTCTGCAGAAGGAACACCCCTGGACAGCAGCTGCTGTGGGAGTTGTCACCTCGTGGCTCTCAGCCCGTGGTGCCCGCGGGTGGTGTCGCCCTGGGCTCTCTGTGCTCAGCAGGGAGAGCATCCTCCCTGGAAATCAATCTGCTGGACAAGCTTTATGTTGGGCTCATTCTGCCTTGCAGAAGTGCTGTCGGGCCCTTTTCTGGGCACAGTTGTCATTGACCCACCCAGGTGACACCAGCACAGAGGTGGTGGCTTTGCTGTGCTCGCACAGGGGAGGGGACGCTGGCAGGGCACGTGGGGGTTCAGGTTACCCTGTCCTTCCTCTCTGTCTCTTCGTGGTGCTGCTCAAGGGGTTTTTCAGGAGTGGGAGGTGGCTGTCAGCTTTCCATCCAGGGAACACTCTGGTTTTGCCCATCTAAGAGGAGGAAGAGGTGGAAGGCCTGTGATCTCCAGCAGCCAGGCTCCCATTCCAGAGGGTGCTGCAATCCCTGACCCTGCAGCTCTTGTTGCTTCCCTTCCCTCTCCAAGTGACGGATACAAATGTCAAGAAGCAGCTTTTTATTTAGACAGTAATTGTGCAGGGTTTACTGGGCAAATGCCAGCTACAGTAATTACTCAGGGCTTGTGCTAACAAACTGTCTTCCTGCCCACCAGCTGCACTTGTTAGAGCTGTGGAAGGGAAAGGATGGATTTAAAAAGTTGCTCCCTGGGGATTCCTCGCTCAGGGCTGTGCTCCTGGCTCTGGGATTTCGGCTCTGGTGATGGGGGTGTCCAATCCCCACTTTGCTGCAGGGATCTCCAGGGGCTGTGCCAGGAGAGCTTTTTCACAGCAGAGAAATAGGAAAACTACTTGCTTGGTCTGGGAGTTAGAGGAGCCAGAGCTGGGCAAATGATCTGTGTGGAGAAAGAGGGAGAGCTTTACTCTTCCACTGGCCCCTTGGAAGAGGATCTCAGGGAGGTCATTTGAATGATGCACTTGTCCCCCTCGTTCCTTACAGACCAGAGCTGAACCACTGGCTTGTCAGGGTGGGAATTGTCCCAGAGTCACATTCCCTGGGTGTAAAAAGAATTGAAGGAAGAAAAGAGCCACTTTTAACTGAGAAGCTGTTTGATTTTGCTTCTTGATCCCTGCAAGAAGCGTGACTGCTTTCCTCAGGCATTTGCCTGCCAGTCCCAAATCCCTTGGGATGAGGATTTGCAGACAGTGTGTGCCCCGTGCTGGGGATATCTGGAAGGTTTTTCCCACTGTGAACTGTGCAGCTGGATCTCCTGCCCCACTGGAAAGGGGCTTTGCTGGCCTCCACCTGTACTGCAGGTGCCTCCAAATATCGCTTGGCAGGTGCTCCTGGATCAGGGGATTTACAGAACTGCTCAGCTCTGGGCAACTGGCAAAGCCAGCGGTGGAGAAGTGGCTGGGAATTTGCTCCAAGCAAATATTGAGGCTCAAAGTGAACTTTCTTAGTTACTCAAAAACCCCAAACGATGCTTCCCTCCTTTCCCTCATGTGGAACTGGGGATCTCTGTTTGCTCAGGTGAGAATCTTGTCCAAAGCCAGTCAGCAAACACTGGGACATCCTGGGAACCACATTCTCAGTGACACAAAGCAGCAGAAGTTGAGGACTTTGGCAAAAAAGTCCTGTGCTGTTGGGGCCCCCTACACCCCAATTTATCTGCAAGCCAGGCAGCAAATGCTCTTTGTGAGCTTTGTGCCTCCAGCTCCTCCAAGGGCACGGGAAGGAAATCAGAGATCATGGGTTAAACTCAGCAGTGCTTTTCCAGGTGAAAATTGGGGGTTACATTGGAAACCAGCCCGAGGGGCGGGTTAGAAATTGGAATCCAGCCCCAAGGAATATCTCCTGAGGCAAGAGAAGGGTCCCACATCTTCTGCTGGAGCATCAGGAGCTGGTCCCACGCAGCTCAGAGTCAGGGACTAGCACTGAGGCAGCCTGGAAAATGCAGGACAGCTGAGAATTATTGTACTGACGCAGAAATCTCTTCCCAGGCTTGAGCCCAGGCTGGTCCTGCCCCTCAGGCCCCAGCTCCACTTCAAGTGTGAGGAGCTGGGAGAGTTCTGTTGGAGCAGCCTGCAGATCTGAGG
Source organism: Empidonax traillii (assembly GCF_003031625.1). NCBI lineage: Eukaryota > Metazoa > Chordata > Aves > Passeriformes > Tyrannidae > Empidonax > Empidonax traillii. Next base: position 401,403 of record NW_020955658.1, on the reverse strand, counting down.
TGAGCAGCAGGGGTTGGGGTGGATCCTGATGGCTCCTGGGGCAGCAGCGAGCCTGGTGGACCTGCAGGATTTCTGGCCAGTGATACTTGTCAAATTTGGGGCATTTCACAGAATCTGGATCCTTCTTGTGGGGTCTGAAAGGTGTGTCTGTCATTCCTGAAACCCTCATCCCTGCTTTTTGGTAACCTCCCTCGGAGATCAGCTGGGAGATGTTCCTGCAAAACGACCCCTCGGCCCATGAAAGCAACACTGACCTAAAAATCTGAGTGCTCAGGGGCTTCTGTTCCAGCCCCAGACCTAAGGCACCTTTGTGGTCAGGCTGTTCAAAAGCAGCTGGAACGAACTGGCTGTGTTTGAGCTCGAATCCATTGCAGACAGTTTTGTGCCTCCTGCCTGTTCCTGGGAGGCAGAGAGAGGCTGTCCAGCCTCCTGGCTCAGCACTGGCCCTCACAAAGGGCTTGGGAGTGCTTGCCCTAGCTGACCAGTCCCTCAGCACCCTCCAGCCTCGGTGCATCTCTGGCTCTTGAAAGAGCAAAACATTTCTGGGAAGGAAACAAAGCAATTTTCTACCCATTTGCCTCCACCCTGGCGGTGTCAGGTCTGCAAAGAAAAAAGTGGAGAGAGCGACTGAAAGGGGTAGAAAATGAGGCACTACATCATTCCAGACACTTTCAAAAGCTTGGCTGTGGCAGGGAAGGACGCACTGAGTTGTTTTCTTCCCAAAAGCTTGTGCTCTCTCTGCATTTTTTGATGTTGATGCCCCTGCAGAAGTCAGGACCGTGACAGCTTTGCTGTGGGTGGGATTGTTGGTGCTCCTGGAAGGTGGGGGCGCTTGTTGGAGGCAGCAGATCTCTTGAGTGTTTGTGTTCACCAAAATACAGCTTGGCCCCGAATTTACTTTTTTTTTTTTTTTTTTTTTTTCTAAATGATGGTCAATTTGTAAATGATGGCTGCGAGTAGTTGTGAGATCCTAAGGTGGTGTGGGCAGGAAAGCTGATGCTCTGGAGCTGGCTGTGGCTGGGCTGATGCTGTTGGGAGCCACTGCATCCAGGCAGTAAAGAAATGAAAGGAATCTGCAGTCAGTTTTACCAGTAAGATAAGGGAAATGGATAAAAAAAAGAACAAGGAGGTTATTAATTTGCAAGAGAAGAGTAGTAAGTAGGTCTGACCTCAGCAGAGAAACAATTATGCTGGGTTTCTTTTTTTTTCCTTTTTTTTTTTTTTTTTTTGAAATGAAGAGGGAACATTTCACAATCAAATAATTTATTCTACTCTGTCCCTCCCCCAAAAGTGGTCACGGGATGTTGTTGCATAAGCAGCTTTCTCCTTGAGCAAGGGCAGGTTTTGCTTCACAAGATGTGTAGAGCAGAGCCAGTGGCTGCCCTGTGAATAAAACAGAAGGCACAGTTCACTGTGGTCCTTGATTCTTAACCGAAAGGCAGGGTGGGCACTGATGGGCATCAACCACGAGAGAAATCTGTGAGTTCTGTGCAGTTCCAGGTGCTGATGTCACTGATGTTAGTGGCTTTTGGAGTTTGGAGCCTGTCTGCTGAATTTAAGAATGGGTGTGTGGTGGATTCAGGGCACCCCTGATTGTTTTTTTAAGCCACTGCTCTTGGCTGGGTCAGCTGGTGCTGTGGTGACAAGCTGGTCCTTTCCTCTGAGATTCATCTGTCCACTGTGCAGAGCTGCTGCTGCTCTTCTCAGTGGATGGCTGGGGCTCTCCTGGATTCCCACCTCAAAATTCTGCCTGTCACGACTCTGTGGGTCAAGATCTCCTGAGGGAAAGATCCTCCGTGGAAGCAGCAGCTCCAGCTCAGAAACAGCAGTGGCTGGGAAGGCTGGTTACAGTGAGTCCCCTTTTGGGGGGACACCTCTGTGTCCATCACCTTACAGATGGGGAAACTGAGGCACAGAGCCACCTCTGGGTGCCTGGACAGGGTCCTTCATGGGGCATGCCCTCCCCTGTGGTGACATCTCCTCTGGGGAGTGTGCCCAGGGTTTGGACCACAGTGTGAGGGGTCTGTGTGTTGTCAAAATGGAGCACCTGAACACGAGAACATCCATCCCTCGTGTTCCTTCCCAGCAGCCTCCTCAGGGGGTTGGCTCCAGGGCTGCTGGTGGCTCAGGCAGCATCTTCCCATCATGAGCTCAAGTAGGAACCAAAGGAATAGAAGGTCAGTATTTTCTGGTGTCCCTTTACAGTCTGTTCTGCTACAATCTCCCAAGCTTTGACAGCAGAACAGCTGTGAAGGTCCTTGTCCCAGGAGGGCCCAAGGGATGGGACTGCAAGAGGAGGGAGCTAAGCCATTTACCAGCCTCTAGCTGCTCTGGGAACGTGCAAGGACCCCATTTACCCTTCTGACCTTCAGCATGGGGTGTTAATCAGTGCTGTGAGGGCACTTCATTATCCCTAACCAGGTCAGATAGCCCAGCAAAGCTGTGCCTCAGGCACCTTTGTCTTCAGAGCCACGGGCTGCTTCTTCCCTCCCAAAGGTGCAGCTCTGCTGGCAGAGCATCCAGAGCCTCCTCACCATTGAAATGCAGATTCCAGTTCTCCATCTCAGGCTCACAAAAGGCTTTTTTTACTGAGATGATCTACGGTTTAAATGTGAAATCAATCGTGGATTGATTGAAGGGCCATTATCATTCTGCAACCAGGATGCCTCTGTGTTTTCATGCTGTTCATGGACTTTTTAAGAAAACTCATTACCTTTCCTGAGCTGCTTCCTCCCCTCCCTGCATCACCACTGAGCCACTTCTCAGTTTCCTTTTCAATAAAGGAAACAACAAGAAAGGCACCAGGTAGGAATGTGGTTCTGTAATAGGAGATTCATCCTGCTTAATTTGGTTTCATTCCTGAGGCCTCTCCAGCTGAAGGCAGCTGTTGTATCTTTGTTTCATTTAACTGCGCTGCTGATTGTTGTCTGCATCTGGTGACCTCGGCCTCATTTGGGCTTGTGACATCTGTGTTTGTCCTCTCTGTGCCCCTCCTGCCTCCCTGTTTTGGTCACTGCTGGAGCTGGGCAGTGCTCACTGTTGATGGGCACAGAGAAGCTCCTGCCTGTGCCTGCAGTTGGTTTTCCCTCCCCATCTGTGTTGGTGAGCAGGTTCTGGGAGATGTCTCCTCCCCACAGAGCTGGCCAGCCAAGCCAGATGTCCAGTGCAGAGCAGGCTGGTGTGGCTGTACCCCTGGCTCTCTGTTTTGTCCCTGTTTGTTTGGGAAGGTGAGATGTAGTTCCTGCTCTCAGAGCAAGCCTTGGGTTCCCCTCCAGTGAGGTGGGCTGTGAGTTGTCACAGGCTTAGTCTGTTTGCCCCAAACCAGGAGACATCTCAAGAGAGAAGCTGCATTAGGGTGCTTTACACCATGTTCTAGTTTCCCAATTCCATCCTCCCTTTGTTTTACTGGAGCTTCTCCTCGATGACAACTCACTGCTTTTATATCTTGAAAACAGTGGGAGTGTAGGCAGAGTTAACAGGGAGTTTTACAGCCTGAATTTTCAGAGTAAATCCTGGGTTTGGATGCACACTCATCAGTGAGGAACAACTGGGAGCTGGTTTGGGGCAGGGGAGAGAAACCCGTGGTGTTCAGCAGGGCCAAGAGTGGGCATTTCCAAGGCAGCAATCTGGGAGCAGCATCAGAGGGAACTAAATGACCATTAATTGCTCGCTGAGCTGCTCAATGAGCTGTAGCTCAGATAACAAAGAGCTGAACTCCAAGCGTAGTTTCATCCCACCAGGGATCGTGAGATGATCCTTGTATCCTCCATGGATACTTGTGCCATTTTCCAGGCTTTCCTCGCAGCCTGTCCTGTCGCCTGACCAACACCTCGCTGATGCCCATGGCCTTCACCCTCCGCATCCCCCAGCTCGGACCAGCTGTCTGGCAACAGGAGGAAGGGAGCTCAGGCTCTCCTGGAGCCCATGGAATTCACCATAACGCCCTGCAGAGGGACCATCTGCTCCCAGGCATTCCAGGATATCCAGGTATGGGAAGGGCCGGACACACCACACACCCTTCAGCGGGTGGGGCTGAGGCTCCGCTGCTGGGTGGGAGGGCTTTGGCACTGCCAGCTTTGGG
>NW_020955658.1:392604-396183 GCF_003031625.1 Empidonax traillii | reverse complement strand
AGGAAAACAGCAGGTCCCAGCAGCCTCTGGCTGGAAAATGCTCCATTACCAGGAGAAACATATTTCTCTCTGCAATAACCTTGCTTGCTTTTCCCTTCCCTACAGAGCATCATCTCGCCACAAAACCTTGGCAGTGGCTTCTCCCCCTAAATGGATGGTGCAATTTTATTTCCCCTCTTCCCAGGAATCAGGGAGGAGCAGCAGAATTTCTCTGATACCCCGTGATACCCCTCTGATTGTCCTTCCCCAGCTCCCCCTGCAGTGGCTCTTTGCTGGTTTGTTCTTCCTAAGGCACAAGCAAAGGTGGCTGCAGGACCAGCTCCAAAAGGGACAGGAAAATTCTGCGGAGGGAGGGAGGTTGGGTGGGATACTCTGGGAGCGTGGATTCGTAGAGCTGAGCTTGCAGGAGGGGCTTCACTCATCCTAAAGGATGAGTGAAGCCCCTCCTGCAAGCTCAGCTCTATTCTTGTAAACAGGAGGAAAAAGGAGCCTTTTCAAAGTGCTGTTTGCCTCGTGCTGGAGAGCTCTTGGATGGCAAGAAGAGCCTTCTTGATGTGCTTGTTCTTTTTTTCCTGGCTGCAAAGAGGGTCCACAGTGCTCCCAATACCAAATTTTTGGGCTAGAAAGAGCAGGTCAGTCCTACCTCAGGCATTTAGGATGGATTTTGAGTTTCTTCCACACCATCCCTGTGTTTTTGTGGAGCAGCTGGCAGCAGAGCTCGCGCTTTGCCAGCCACATAATCTGTGCCTTTCAAAAAAAAACCAATAACTTCTCCAGGAACAATTTGTTTCCCGGCCGTGCTCGGATTTATTGAGAATAAAATAATGGCTCCAGACTAGCCTGCAGTTAGTGTTTCTTTACATGAAGGAATCAATTGCCATTGAACATTCATTTTGTTTTCTGTCTAGCTGGAGTTATTCATCTCTTCCTGTCACTCCACTCCCTCAGTAGCTAGACCTGGTCTTGCTGCCATCTTCACGTTGGGGAAACTGTGTCGATCCCGTGTTCCCACGGTGCATTTCTCCTCCTAAAGCAACAAACCCAGCTACTCTGTTCAGGCAAAAGATTGGGAGCGATGAGGGTTGGATGCTCTCTGAGAGCTGGGGGGTTGAGACCCTGGAAAAACTCCCGGAGTGTTAAGCAGCAAAGGCTGGTGATGCTCTGAGATGAGGCAGCAGAAGATCCTTTTCATGAAGCCTCTCCTGGCTGTACCCACACACACAGAGCAGCTGCTGGGTGCTGATGAATTTAGGGGCAGCCAAGGCCTGGCTGTGGCTGAAGCTTTGAGCTCAGGTGGCCTTTCTGGTGGTGGTTTTAGTGCTGGGTGTGCAGTCAGGGAACACCATCGGGGTGCTGCTGATGCCACTTCTGCTTCTCCTGCAGCCTCAGTCCCTGCTGTTGCCGCTTCAAAATGACAAACAAAGGGCGCCACACCCACCAGCTGTTCTGGAGCACAGAAGGTTTCAGCAAAGACCCTTCCCAGCCCCCCAGACCTGCCAGCCCCGTGTTTAAGCTGCAGCCGCCGCAGATGGAGCTGGGGCCGGGCCAGACGAAGGACGTGGTGCTGGAAGGCTTCTCCAGCACTCCCCAGGTGAGATCCCCACCCAGGGCTGAGCCTTTCCCATCACATCCCCTCCACTGGGGCTTCTCCTGCAGCCCCTGGACATTTGCCTGGGAGAAGGAGCAAGTGCCTTCAAGAAACTGTTTGAAGGCCACAAGTTTCCATGGCAGCACCAGTTGCTTTCCTTGCTGGCCACCATCAGTTGCTAAGGCTTTTTTTGTGTTTCCATAGCTACCAAAACCCAGTGCTGATCCCAAAATACAGGCTGGAGGAAATATTGGTCCTCCAGGGCAAACAGGAGGTTACCAGTGTCGTGTGCTGGGGCAGAAAGGAAGGGCAGAGAAAAAAAAAAGTTACACTTTGCTAAGAGCCCAGGCAGAAAGCAAAGGAAACAAGTGCCAAGTGCTTTATCCAGGGAAAGCAGGGAGTCAAACAAAAGCCCTGTGAAGGGAGGGAGTGTCTGGAAGCAGCATCGCTTTTCCTCTGCAGACAAACGTGGGCAGAGGGCTGGTCGAGTCCTGAGTCCTGGAGGAGGAAAAGCAACCCTGTGTCAGCTCTAATGATCAGCCTGATGTCCATCCACGTGGGGAAACTGTTCCCAGAGATCATTATAATTGACAGCTTGACTTTTATCAATATTTCCATAACTGCTCCCCAGTCTCTCAGCCAGCCCTGGTGTCCCAAGGGCAGGCAGGTCTTGCAGCACTCTTGGAAAGCAGCTCAGAGGGGGAGATTTTAGAAGGGCCTTGGGGTGTTCTCCTCCCTGGACCTTTTTTTCCAGGGGAAACAAAATTCTGCAGAAGAGCTGCCAGCTAAGCCTGGTGTGCATTCCCTGGTTCCAGGACCCCTGGGCACAGATGTGAAAGGTATCTGCACGAAACTCCTGCTGAGACTGGCGTTCTGAAAGGTGTTTTAAAGGGTTGCCTCAGTGGTAACTTGAGAAAGACTTGCTCAGTCACCAGCAGTAGGACTGTCCCTGTTCAGTTCTGTGCCCAAGGTTTTGCTGAAGAGGGAAAAGGGTTCTAGAAAGGAAACAGGGTGAGCAGGGAACTGGTGAGGATGCCTTGCCTGGAAATCCAAAAGGGTATCTGTGAGCTCAGCCTGGTTGCCAGAGCCAAGGCCCTGGAAGTGGGTTTCCACCTTCCTTGGGTCTGAAGAGCTTCACAATCTCTTCATCTCCATGCAGCCCACGAAACTGGGGGTAGGGGAGGAACTTCATCTCTGCTGTGACCTGTGCAGAGTGCAGAAATCTGGTCTGGGCAGTTTTTATTAGAGAAACAAACGTTTTTTCCACAATGCCCCAGGAAACTGAGCCCAGTTAACCCCTGGGCATTGAAGTGCTGCAGTTGCAGAGAACAGAGCTCATCCAGAACTGGTTTTGTTTAGGGAACTGGGATCTGGCTCAGGGTAGTCAACCTGTGGGGAGCTGGAAACTAGCTGTGGTTCTGAGGAGGGCCTGGGGGAGAAGCCCTGGGCACTGGGACAGCCCATTCCCTGCTGGGTCTCACCAAGTCCCAACCAGTTTCTTGATGCCCAGCACCATCACGGGCAGGCCCTGGAACACAACAGAAAGTCTGCAAAAGCAGATGGTGGGAGGTGGAGAAAGAAAGAGGGGCAGGGCTGCAAGCTCTGCTTCAAGGCCCCTGTCAGCTTCTGGCAAATTAGATTAGGGTTTAATTACAAGCTAAAGGGGAAATCTAATTTTGATGCTAGAACAATGCATATATTTTATAATAACAGAGAAACAAGCACATTCCAGCGAAGCCCACGAGGAATTAATTTCCTCTGAGGCCACTTGTTGGCTGCTTGCCTGTTTCTCTTTACTCCTATTTTTTTTTTTTTTAGAACCAATTTAGGTTTTTGGAAATGGGAATGCTGAATCAGTTTCCAGCTTTTAATCGCCCCATCTCCCACTAAATTGGCTTTGCTGGACCTGAGCCTGCAGGCACTGGCTCTTCCAGCTGATGCTGAGTCACCCAACTCTGCTGAGCTGGTGGCAGCTGAGGGTCCCAAGCATC
>NW_020955658.1:311662-392343 GCF_003031625.1 Empidonax traillii | reverse complement strand
TTTTAGAACCAATTTAGGTTTTTGGAAATGGGAATGCTGAATCAGTTTCCAGCTTTTAATCGCCCCATCTCCCACTAAATTGGCTTTGCTGGACCTGAGCCTGCAGGCACTGGCTCTTCCAGCTGATGCTGAGTCACCCAACTCTGCTGAGCTGGTGGCAGCTGAGGGTCCCAAGCATCTGGCAGGAGAGCAGCCCCTGCTCCAAAGGGTTTGGCATGGCCCCTTTGCTGGCTCTTTAGCCCTGTTCTGCTCTGCATGGTAATTAAGCAGTAATGTATTCTCTCCGGGCCCCTCAGCAGCCACCATGTGATTGTCCGTGGCAGAGCTGCAAATGAAGATGGTCTCCAAGCTATTAACACCTCAAATTGCTCATTAAGAGCCCGGCAGAAGGGCAGCGTGTCAGATATTATTTCTGGTCCACGTTAAGCACTGTTGGTGTTCTAAATGGTCAGATCAAACTAACTCAGCCTGATGTGGAAGGAATCAAACATCAAGTCTCAGGAAGGTGAGATCAGTAGAATTCAACCATCCATACATCCAACCTTGCTGGGGCCGATCAGCAGAGATTCCCAGCGTCCATTTATTGTGTCCAGGAGAGAAAAATGTTGGTTTGCTGCCTGGACAAGACTGTGTGCTTAGATTCCTTTTTTCCCCTTCTAATTATTCAACCCATTCTTTCACTCTGTAGTCAGAGCTGCTGCTTGAGGGGTCGGATGTGCCCAACTCGTGCCAACCCATGTCCCTTCCCTGACTGCTGAGCCAAGAGTCTCTCATGGTTACTCTTTTTCTCCCCCTCCAGGGTCAGAGACAGTCTGAGAACAGGTTCCCCTCACCCCTTGGACCTTTGACAACTCCAGTTTGAGTCAAGCCTTCGCACCAGGAGGTTTTCCATGGTGTTGGGATAGACCTCCAGCATCGCCCCGCAGGAGACGCTGCACGTGGAGTCCAGTGCAAACATTTCACCCTATTTGTTACCCTCAAGGTTTCTTCTGGAAGGACTGATTTGTCCCCCTGGGACAGAGCTAACAGGCCCCCCAGTGTGCCAGGGTGGATCAGCAGGGAGCTCTGCACCTTCACGGCAAACGTCAAACCCCCCCTCCGTGTGTTGATCCGACGTCTCCGGAGAGCGGGAACTTCTTGGCTACAAATCCAGCCCAATGAATTGCCAGTAGATTCTTTGGGGAAAGAATTTGTTGAGCTGAAGGTGACTCTTTCCATTCCATCCAGGGTTTTCTCAGCCAGTTTGTTTTGAACGAGCATGGGGCCCTTCTCCTCCCTGCTGGGTCTTCCTGTAGCATCAGTAATAATATCTCCTCCCCCCCCCCCTTTCTTGCCCCCTGGTGCTGTCAGCTCTGTGGGGCAGCAGGTTTGGGGCTTTGGTAACCCCACAGGTGCTTTTTCCCTGTTTAAATCCTGTGGGTAACTCAGAAAAGGAGGGCTGAGTCGAGATGGAAAGTTGCTGCGTGAAGTTTGGCAGCAGCAGAGCAGGGGTTTGCTGGGTGTAAGAGAGAAGTGGCTCTTGGAGCAAGTGCTGGGTGCTGGGCAGGGATCAGCTCCGGGGTGGTTGTGCAGCTGCTGCAGGTAGAGGAGAGAGAGTTTCGGTACTCCTGGGCAGAGACACTGCGGAGCTGAAACAAGGAAGACTTGGAAGTTTGCTGCTTGTTCCATTCAGACAGAAAGAAAAGCAAGGAAGATGCTTTCCAAGGAGAGGATTGTCAGCAAGTGCATGTTGTTAGCAGGTCTGGAGTAGAGACACAAAGCCGGACACGAGGTGTGGGACAGTGAAGCTTTGCCAGGAGAAAGGTAGCTGGTGATGAGTTCCTATTTGCAACGTGTCTGAGCTTCTTTCTCCTCTACTTTCGGCACGGTGTCAACCCTGCACCTTCCATCTCTGTGCCTCTTCCACCACAGTGCTGCTCTTTTCCCAGCTGGCAAGTCAGCCAGCCAGCCCCAGGCCTGGGCATGGCACCTTCTGGCTGAGCTCAGGGGGCACCCTGGCATTACTGAGGCAGACCGAGGGGAGGTGAGGTGAAGGAGAAAGCCTTGCCTGAGGGAAAAGCCCTGCCCATCCCAAGGTGCTGCCAGGTGGCTGCCCATCACCCTGGCTTTGTCCTGTGCCATCAGGACCAACCCTGGGAGGTGCCCGTGTGTCACCCATGCCCCGAGCAGGCTGTGAGGGGGTTGGGTGGGGGTTGCCTTCTGCTTTTAGAGCCAGCCAGCAAATGCTGGCTGGAAGGTGACTTCTTTTAGCTCTGCCAGCACCGTTCAGCTGCAAACCTGGGGCACAGCCAGCTCCTGCCTTTGCTTTCTGCACATCTTCATTAGCCAAGGCTCAGTGGGAGCCCAGGTACACTGGCACTGGGAAGGGTGTCCCTCTCCCTGTCCATGCTGTTCCTCAGTGCTCCCCTGGTGCCTCGTGCTTGAATTCCCTCTGGGCAGGAGGCACAGGAGGTTCAAGGCCCATCTCTGCAGAGCTTGCCTGTTTGTGAGACAGGAGGTTGATGTTTCTTTTCGGTTTGCTTTGGTGGGAACAGCCCTCACTCCATGTGGCAGAGATGAATAAGGTGACATAATCTTCCAGACCTCATTTCTCTTTAATTTCTCCATCTGTTTCTCACCCTTCACTCCGCTGCTGCTTCCTGCAAGTTGTGCATCAAACAGCTTTCCCCAAGGGAAAATCCATCTGAAACCCCTGGAACTGCTCTGTCAGGAGTGCCATTTTCAGGATGGCTGTGCTCTTTCCTGGTGCATCCCTGTCTTCACAGGGTCATTAAGAAACCTTTAAACCCTTAGGAGAAGGGGCTCAAGCCCCTCTTGCTAAATTTGAATCCAGGTGCCAGATCTTCATATGTTTTTGGCTGTAAGTCTGCACAGGGGGGTTTTGTCCTGATTCCTTCTAGCCCGAGGCTTCCTGATGCAGTGGGGATGGAGAGCCCAACTTAAAACTAAATCATAGCACTAAGAGCATCGTCCAGACACTCCTTGAACTCTGACAGATTGCCGAGAAGAAGTATCAGCTGGGTTGAGGTGAGGACTTTGGGATGGCAGGGATGTGTCACCACCCATCTGTATCTCTTGGCTGGGACAGGGAGGCAGCTGGAGCAGAGAGAGGGGAAACCTTTAGCTCTGTACACGTGGCTTAGAGAGGATTTCAGCTCCCAGGAGGATTGAGTGGGGCTTGGCAAAAAGCAGGGGAGCCCCAAGAGATGCCCACCCCACAGTTAGTAGTGTGGGATTTACTCACCATAGTGTGCTTCGTGTAGCAGAGGGAAGCCAGAATTCCCAGGGGGGTCAGGGACCCCAGGGGTCCTTCTGGGCCCAGCTGGCATGCCTGGCATTTTTGGGATGGCCTGACTCGATCAGAGCCGCCTTTCCAGTGGCTCTGCACTCAGGAGAGTCGGCTTTGTCCTCTGCAGGGAACCTTTCCAGCTGTGAGCTTGCTTTGCACGTTCCCTCTTCAGCGGGAACTGTCACCTCCCTCCTCTCCCCTGGCCTCCATCACCCCACCCTTGTCCCCAGCACTCCCTGGTGTCACCTGGACCCAGCCAATCCTTTCTGGTCATGCCTCTTCCCATCTCCAGGAGCTCTGGGGGGCTCTGACTGTGAGTACATCCTGGTTGTGTGCCTGCCTTGCTCTCGGTAAAGCAGGGGGGGATTACGTTGTACTGTGGGAGTGACCTTTAACAGTAACACAGCAGTGATGTTAACTCGGCTTTCACACAGGGTAAAAGCCCCCCCCCCAGCCATAATCTGATTTTTGCCAGGGTGAGGATCCCTGCTCCTTCTGAGCAGGGGATGGACGGATGGAAACTCAGCAGGGTGGAGCTTCAGCGTCCGCCTGATTAATTTGGGGATTCGATCCTAGGAAGTATATTAAACTGGAGCTTTTGTTTGTTTGTTTGTTTTTCATTTTGTGTTCATTACCTTTTCTTTGCCTTCTCCTTCCCTTCCCTGTGGTGACCCGCTGCAGGATCCCACCCGAAGGGTGCGCTGGGCTGTGGCTTCCCTGCCTGCCCAGGATGCGGTGCATCAGCACGGGCCGGTGGAGACACCTTCTGGGGTTCACTAGAAGTGGTCGAGGCGAGCAGGGATGTTTCCTTTCAGGTGAGGACTTCAGGACATGCTCCATCCTTTCCCTGGCTCTGCCCTTGGCCCCGAGGAGGGGCAGCGATGCCGGAGGGCAGAGAGGCCGCCAGCCTTGCCTCGAGCTTGTCCTCGGGGTTCAGCTTCTGAGCCGTGTCCTGCAGCCTCTGCCCTGAGAGGAGGACAGAAGGAGAACCTCTCTCCTGCCATGGCTAGAAGCCTTCTGCTTCCCTGTCTGATGCAAGCAGCCTGCTGCTCCCAGCTGTTTATGCTCAGCCGGATGCACCGTTAACCCTTGCCTCCAGAATCCTTGCATTTCCAAGTTCTTAGTGCTTGTAAGTCCCCGTGAAAACATCTTAAAGTGGTGAACATCCAGATCCTGGCCACACAGATGGCTGGAACACGTCTCTCCTCCTTTTGCTCTTCATTACAGGAGTCAATAGCCTTCTGTTTGCAGAGCTGATTTTTGAAGTAGCTGGTAAGGTTGGCGCTGATTGCTTTAAATAGCACCTCCAAATTACAGCTGTCGGGCTTGTTTAATTTTGAACAAAGACTACAAATTGGATTTATTGTTAGACACGCTGATTTGTTCAGAGGGACCTTTGGCTGGAGTCTGATAGAGAATCAGGAGCTCGTTTGATGCTTTTAAGTCCCCTGACTGCTGTGCAAAGCACAAGGAAGGGGAAGACTTAATGGGTAATGTTCCATCATCTGTAAAATCAGTGCAAGCCAGAGTAACTCTAGTGAAGTCAGTGGAGACTACTCCCAGAGCCACAAATTAACAAGACAGGGAAGCACTGCTACCTCAGGATGATCTACACAAGGACCTGCTGTGCCTTCCTGCAGTGCTGATCGTGGCTGGTGCTGGTCCAGCTTAGGTTGGACCAAAGATGCTGAGGAGCTTTAGCACCTGCACCTTGCAAAACTGGATGAGCCACATCATGCAGAAGTACTCTGGGAGAGGCAAGAGCCATGGTGGATGGAGCTTGATGGGCCTCAGCCCCTCCTCTGGCTCTCTCTTCTTGCTGAGAGTGCTGACACGACTGAGGCCTGTTTGTCTGAGCAGGAGCTGAGGGCTCTCAGTGCACCCAAAGAGCAGATCTTGCAAACACCCTCGGGCTGTCCATGGCTCTCTCCAAAGCACCCCTTTCAATCTGCATCTGATTGCCTGGAGGGGACATTCAGGGGCGTCGTAGGGTTCTGTAAACCCATTTAGGTGCCTGGTGGCATCCGACAGGTGCCCCTGCGTGTGGTCCCTGCGGGGCCTGCCCGAGGATGCTGCATGTGTGGGTGTCCCCAAGTTGGCCTCTGATCTTTTTTTCAGCTCAGGATATTCCACGAAGCTCTTGCACTTAATGCAGAGGGGTGGTGGCTTCTGGCACACGTCCTTGGTGGTGGCAGGGGCTGCAGGGACCTCGGGCACTGCCAGGGGGTGACTGGCGGCTCTGCCACGGCCTGAGCTGGCAGGGTCGTGTCACCCCACGTGGCTCTTCCCGTGTGCTTTGCAGGAGCAAAGTGTGATTTCTCGCTCCTCTATTTTGGGAGGTGGGTGTGGGAAGTGGTGTGAAGCTGCGTCCCGAGCAGGCTCAGAGACCGACACACAGCCTGAGACATTTTTTGTTTGGTAACATCTCTGATGCTGGGGGCAGTAGGGGACACAAGGTTGTCCTGGCCCTTGCAGGGAAGGCTCCTCTCTCCCTGGTGTCAACCTGCCCATGCTCCCATTAAATCCCCCTGTTAACTCCTGGATGCATTTTGACTCATGAGGAGTGGCTGGGTTGGGTGAGAAGGACCCAGAGGGATTGATACCTTGCTGTCAGTCCCTCCTGCTCCTCTCAGGAGGCTCCCAGTCTCAGCTCCACAGTGCTGGTGGAAGCACTTCCACAACCCTTTGGCCCCTCTGCTTTGGGATGGGTCCTCTCTGCAGGCCCCTCTGCTACTTTCCTTCCTCTGCCTTCCAGCCTTGACCTGGAAGTGCTGGAGGATGCTTAGGAGAACTCTGCAGCACCTGGACTGATGCCAAACACCTTGTTACCTCCCCCTTCTCCTTTTCTGAGACACCAACTTCAGTGCCAGAACAATTTCCTTCCCAGAGCTCAGCTTTCAGTGGGCACCTTGGATTCCTTGCCCCCCCTTCTTGTGACACTTGCTGTTATTCATTTTGACTTTTCCCCACTGGAACGAGTCCCCCGTGGGCTCTGTGCTGCTCAGCAGCAGGGCTTGTTCATCACAACATCTCCCAGTCCTGGCTCCCAGAAGGCCTCTGCTTTTAAGAGTGAGAAATGTTGTTGTCTGGGCACCGTGGTCCCAGGAAGTTGCCTCAAATCCCTCGCTAAAACTATAAGGTGGTGGGAGAGATAATTTTGGATCTCTGGGGATCTCTCGGGGGTTTTGATGAGCAGAGCCTCTCATCCAGAAACGAAAACTCCTCCTTAGATAATAAGCTGCAAAGCTAAAGACAGTTATTCTTTGGGGAGCAAGCCATGAAAGGGACTGAATGCCCAGCTGGGAATAGAGCATCCAGGTTGGGTTTGACTGGGCAGGGAATACTTGCAGCTCAGCACGCTGCCAGCCAGGCACAGCTCCACTGTGTCCCTCACGTGGCTTCAGAAAGACAAGCAGAGTTAACCCTGAGCACCTGCTGGGATTTAAATCAGGGAATGTGACCTGAGTCACCTGGGAGGGCTGGAAAATGTTCACCTCCCTGACACTGCCAGGGAAACATTCCGGATAAACACCTGGGAGAGCTGCAGAGTTTCTGGCACCGGCCCTCAGGGGGATGAGGAAGGGTCAGCACTTCCAGGAGGGTGCTGTGCTGGCTCGTTGCTGGCTGGATCTGCCCCTTCATGCCTCACTCTCACCCTTTGCATGGTTTCTCTGTCTTTTCCTTTCTGCTGTGCTTTTTGGCCTCCCCACAAGTCGTTCATCTCTGTCCTCTGCAAGCAGTTGCAGCTGCCTGCACTGCTGCTACCCCAGCGTCACCCCTGGGCTGCTCCGAGCATGGAGCTGCTCCAGCCTGGCTTTGGAGCAGCTGGATCAGGCTGTTTCTGAGCTCTCCACCCACCCAGGGGCTGCATCCCGACAAGGTGTTCCCTCCCTCCCTCCCACTGCAGATCCCTGATCATAGTTATGTTATTTTCCAGGTTCACCTCTTCACCACCTGAATTCAAATGAGGAGAGAGGCCTCCAGGTGCCCCCCAGAAGGGGGTGAAGGGCTGTGACATCCTCTGCCGACCCTGAGTGCAGCCAAAGTGAGCTCCTATCTGCCTGCCATGGACGGGGGAAATGATCAGGAGGTCTCCTTGTGTCCCTCAGCCACGAAGAGTAGGATTGGGTGAGTTCTTTAACCAGTAGAACTGTTGTAAATGGGTTACGAGAAAGTAACGGTGAAAGGAATGCTGAGGGCTCTGTAACCAACTTTGTCAGGAGTCAAACTGACTTAATAAATACCTGTATCCTCTCAAGCCAAGCCTGCACATTAGGTGGAATCATTTCTCTGTGCCTGCAGTGCTGCCATACAGTAATACCTGCTTCTCAACACTGCCCAGGTGTTAAGGGGTTTATTCACGATTTTCAGGGACAGGACCAGGTCTAATATCACTGTCTCTTTTATATTTGCCTGCTTCCCAGCAACAAAACCACAGGCTTGTCTTACTGTCAGCAGTCTCCCAGGATCTGACAGCCCTTGGGTCTCTTGGGGAATTCGGGTGCGTTGATTCTCTGGTTAGCTGGAAAAGAAATCTGAATTTTAAGGGCCCAGACGGGGGCACTTTAACTGCACTTTTTTACTGCCATTCTTCACACGTGTCCTTTTTCTAGGGGTGCTGAAGCCCCCCCGGCCGGGACGAGGCTCATCCCAAAAATCCCGCCGGAGCTTTGCCCGGAGCCGGGATGATCCCGGCAGCATTCCAGGGTCACGGCGCCCCCGCGTGGCCGCGTCCCGCCACTACAGCATTCCCACGGCCGGCATTCCCACGGCCGGCATTCCCACCCTGTGCTAAACCCCCTCCTAAACCCCCTCCCCACCCTTCCCGAGGCACTTTGTGAAGTAAGTGAGGAACTTTACAGACTGAGAATGGTTTTTGAGCCTCCCCTCAGTCGGACTGCGGTTACAGCTGCTCTGCTGAGATGGATCAGTGGCCACTGCCAGAGAAACGCCGGGTTTTGTGCTCAGTGTAAAGGGAGGTTTTTGAGATCCTCCAAAGCATTGTGATGTTTGAACACCAATGGCTGTCGGGAGTGTGAGAAAACCAGAGATTCCTGTGAACTCCTCAGGCTGACAAGGAAAATCCTGTCGTCTGTTCCGGTGACCAGCTGGGTGTTTCTCTAAGCAACCGGATCAAGTCGGTAAAGGATGCCCAGCGTGCTTGAGGGCAGCACCTGCCACTGTGCCCCTCATACAACAAACCCAAAAGGTAACGAACCGCCTTAGAACAGAAGGGAGGCCGCTGGTTGTCACCCAGCAGAAAGCTGAAATACAAGCAGCGTTATTGAGCCTCCTCTTCTCCAGCTCCCTCAGCCTCTCCTCCCAGCTCTTGTGCTCCAGTCCCTTCCCCAGCCTCGCTGCTCTTCTCTGGAGCTGCTCCAGCCCCTCCACGTCCTTCCTGAGCTGAGGTGGACACGGCGCTGCAGGTGTGGCCCCCCAGGGACAGAACCCCTTCCCTGCTCCTGCTGCCACACTGATCCCGAGCCAGGCCAGGATCCATCAGCCCTCTTGGCCGCCTGGGCCACACTCCGGCTCATGTTCATCTTTCCCTTGAGCCCCACCGTGGGCGGGGGGGGGGCGTGGTCCCGTGGGCGGGGCGAGGTTCCGTGGGCGTGGTCCCGCGGGAGGGGCGTGGCCGCGTGGGCGTGGCGTGGGTCACGCGGGCGCGCGGCCGGCGGGGTCACGCGGGCGCGGTCCCGGCGCGGTCACGTGGCCGCCCGGCGGCGGCGGCGGCGGAGGGGCCATGAACGCCGAGCGGGACCTGGCGCCGCTGGCGCCCGGCGTGGTGCGGGCGCTCACCGACAAGCTCTACGAGAAGAGGAAGGTGGCGGCCCTGGAGATCGAGAAGTGAGGGGCGGGACGCGCCGGGACAACCGGGGAGGGCGGGGATGGGGCCGGCGAGGCCGACCCGGCGCCCCGGGGAAGGGCGGGGAGGGGGTGTGGGCGTGCCGGGGCTCCCCGGGGTCCGGAGAGCCGGCCGGGGATGTTTGGGGTGGGTCCGGCTGCCACCGGGCAGGGGGCGGCGGGAGGGACCGGCCCGGCTGTGCCCGGTGGGAACTGGGGGCTGCTCTGGTGGGGTCACCCCTTCCCCTCACTCCGGGCCTCCCAGGTCCCCCCAGCGTGACCCCAGTGGGAGCTGGGGGCTTCGGGGCTGGGGGGACCGTGGGGATGGATGTGTGGTGCCGGGGTAAGGGGTGACCCCCGTGGGAGATGAGGGGCTTCGGGGCTGGGGGTCACGCCGGGCGGTCCGTGAGTGGGACCCTGCAGGCCCAGCAGCCCCGGGAAGGGGCTCAGGTGCCACTGTGACCATATCGGGGACAGTGCCCCGGGCGGTGCCAGGGCACGGGGACTCTCCCCTAGAGCTGCTCCCCGTCTCCCAGCCCCGTCCCGCCGGGCACTGAAGTTTATCCCCGGGTGTGGTGACTCCTGGTTAGGGTGGGGAGGCGGCAGCTCCAGGTGCGTGTCCCTGGGCAGGGTCGTGCCCACGAGCCCCTCGCAGAAGGCCTGGTCTGACGGTGGGTCCCCGGGGCAGTTGCACAGCCCTGTGAGGTGAAAGGGTGAGTGGCATCACCGTGGGAATTCACTGGAGATGCGGTGCTTGCTCTGCTGCCACACGGCCAACTCCCCACCCTGCCCTGCTTGGGGCTGGGGGACACGGGGGGGTCTCGCCGGGCAGCAGCAGGAGCCACAGTGGGGACAGCAGAGCCCACCCGTGCTCGTGTCCCAGGGACCATCTCCTGTCAGCCTGGGGTCATCACCTCGTGGTGCCATCTCGGAGGGCTCACCCTGCTTGTCCCACACTGGTTCTTGGCTTGAGAGGTGGGAAGTGCTGCTGTCACCCCCGGCCATCAGGGGTTGCCTTTGATTCTTCCTGCACAGCAGAGCTTGGGCCTTGCCTTTCCGAACATCCCAGTTCTGCTGGCACCCGCTGTGCCCCTCGAGTGTTGGCTGTGCAGGGCTGGGAGCGATGATCTGAGCTGGAGGGGGAGTTTTGGGTGGGAGATGCATCCCTGGTGGGCCTGCAAGAGGAGCAGGGTCTCGTGGCAGACAGTGATGTGGGGATGGAGCTGATCTGCTGAGGGTTTAGTGGAAATGTGATGTGGGAACTGCCTGCCTCGAACACGGAGGGGGCGTGTGGGGGCAGCAGAGGAAGATGGCTCTGGGATGGGGTGAGGGTTTGGTACAAGCACAACCCAGCGAGCCCCTTCTGCTGTGCTGTGTGTTTACCTTTCCCTCATTTACTCTCTTTGTTGTAGGAATAATTTGTTGCGGGTGAGTTGCAGGGTGAGACGCTGTTGCAGTGTCCTCATAACTTGGTGGTAGGTCAGTGACTGCCCCTTCCCTGCACTGTGAGAGGGGTGATACTCCTTGTCTTATCCAAGTAGCTCTGCTCTGACTTTCTCTGCCCCAGGACTGGGGGTTTGTGCTTGGCTTATACCAACTAAAGCGTGCTCTGAGGTCAGCCAGTTCAGCTAACTGAGCTGGAAACACCATTTGGGAAGGGTATGAGGAGGAAGAAGGCACGGCCCAACCTTTTCTGCAGATCTCACAGGTTTAGATCATCCAGAACCCATCACAGAACGGCCCCAGCAGCGTCTCCCCCATGTCCATGGCACTGAGACAGGAGGGGCTTGCTGCCTCTCAACTCAGGAGCCTCGTTGTCCTCTGGCTGGTGATGCAGGAGCAGCAGCTCCCTGCTGCTTTTAGGCTCTCTGATGCTGCACTTCACTTTCCGTGGCTTTTTGCCTCGTTAATTGAATCTTGAGCCCTTTAAGGAAGTCTGTGAACTTATTCACATCCAAGCAAAGCTCCATCTGTGAAATGCAGGCAGTAAAGTGGTCACCCCAATGGTCTGTCTGGCCTGAGCTCGGTGGGTTCCTCTTTTTGGAGCAGGACTGGAGATGGAGCTATTTTCCCTGAATCAGCAGTTTGGGAGAGAGGGTCGAGCTCTAAGTGTTGGAGAACTTGGCTTTGGAGTAGGAAGAGTAGGGAGGGGCTGCCTGGTGCCCCCAGGGAGAAAGGGAGCAGCTGCTGAGGTCAGAGCAGAGCTGGTGTTCATAGTTCTGGGAGGGAAAGTTCATAAGTATTTGCTGTAATGATTTTCCTGGATTATAAAGTGCGTGACTGTGAGTTTACCCTGTTTGGGAGAGGGCAGTGTGAGATCCATACAGTGCCAAAAAAACCTTGAGTGGAGTCAGTCAGCGAAAGCTTTGGCACCTTTATTGGCAGCGAAGGTGGAGGTAAATGATTTAGGCAGAATCGTTGAGGGGCCTGGGTCTTGTGTTGTGGATAGAAGTGTCCCCCCCCCCAAAAAAAAAAAAGGGAGGAAAAACAGCGTTGCATTGGCCGGGAATCGAACCCGGGCCTCCCGCGTGGCAGGCGAGAATTCTACCACTGAACCACCAATGCTGCTGCCTGCACAGCTGCCTGCACAGCTGCCTGCACAGCTGCCTGCACAGCTGCCTGTGCCTGCCTGCACAGCTGCCTGTGCCTCCCTGCCTGGCCTGTGGCTCTCCCACAGGGATAACCGCGGCCAAAGGGTTGGACGGTCGAGCTGGGACCTGGAAGCAGGTCTGGAGCTCATTCATTTGAGCCCAGGTGACGCATTAATTATTTCTGGGTAACGAGCTGCAAGTTCCTAGGGCAGAGCAGGTACTGCACATGGAAACTGGGTTGGCTTTTTGTTAAGGCTTGTGCTGTTTAAGAGTGTATTTTAATGTGCTGTTAATGTAAAGTTAAATATATGAGATATCAGCCGAAGCAACGTGTGGGTGGCCGGGAAAGGTCCAAAATCTTGGCACTGTGTGTGGCTCTGGTGGGCAGCAATTCCCTGCCAAGCTACCAGCATTCCTGGTGTGTGCTTAGCTCCTCTGGGCTGCTGTCCTGTGCCCTGCTGGGGGTAAATGATCCCCATAACCTGCCCTGTTGGAGAGGGTGTTTGAGGACCTGGCAACTTCTTCTTTGCCAGCAAACAGCTGTGCTGGGGTGGCCCTTGAGAGCCCATCCTGGGCTTAGAGCTCGTGAGCAGTGTGGGAGGCTGCGGGCTGGAGCATCAGCAGGGCACTGAGCTGCTGCTGGATGTGAGCAGGGCAGAGGGGAAGAGCTCTGGTTTCACTTGTGGATCCTGTCAGCATTCCCCATTTCATTACCACCTTCTCTGGTGTTTGTCATGGCTGAAGGTCCCCGTTTCTGACACCCGTGGGGAACCAAACCCCTCAGCGTTTGTATCAGGCAGAACCTGAAACCCCCCCGTGTGCTCTGCTCTTCCTCTCCTCTCCCCAGGCTGGTGCGAGAGTTCGTGGCTCAGAACAACACGTCTCAAATCAAACACGTCATCCAGATCCTGTCGCAGGAGTTTGCGCTCTCCCAGCACCCCCACAGCCGGAAAGGGGGACTCATTGGCCTGGCAGCCTGCTCCATCGCCCTGGGCAAGGTGGGTGTGCTGGCTCTGGGGGCTTGTGCAGGTTGTGGTGTGAGAACAGCGGCTCCTGCAGCTTCCCTGGCTCCCTCCCTGCCTCGCAGCGTTCGGCTGGGTTGGGTTTGAGTTCGCCCAGCACACCCAGCTCCATCCTGTGGGCCCTGGAGCGCTTTCTGGCCTGGGTTACATCTTGGCAGCCCCTCTTAGGCGTGGTTAAGGTGCATCTGTCCGTCCTCAGTCTCCAGCAGCTGGACTAGACTCGGCAGGTTGGGAGCTGACAAGAGTCTCAGCCCTTCTATCTCCCACCCACAGCTCAGGCAGCGCTGGCAGCACCAGCAGGGCCTTTGGGAAGGAGGGCTGAGGTACGGGCAGGATGTGTGCAGGATGTTCCAGGGCGGTGCCACCTCTTCCCTGTGGCGTGGTCCTTGGCTGAGCAGTCTCCTCGTGTCCCCAGGACTCGGGGCTGTACCTGAAGGAGCTGATTGAGCCAGTGCTGACGTGTTTCAACGATGCTGACAGCCGGCTGCGCTACTACGCCTGCGAGGCTCTCTACAACATCGTCAAGGTGGCCAGAGGCTCCGTCCTCCCACACTTCAATGTGCTCTTTGATGGCCTCAGCAAGGTAAGAAGCTTCCTCTTAACCCCCATTTGCTTTTCTTTCCCGCACTTGAGTTCTGAGGCTTCTTCACCGCTCCTCAACATCTCCAGATCAAACAAACCAGGCTGTCCAAGGTCGTCTTTCCAAGTAAACTGATTTACTTTGACCCAGACAGGTCTGAAGGACAAAATGAGCAGTTTCCACGCTGATACTGTGGGTGTGGAGTTCACTGCTCATCCTCAGCTCCAGGATGTATTTTACTGCTCCTCGTTGAAGGCTGTTGGAAAATGAGCCTGAGAAAGCTGCTGCAGGCGAGGTGGCTCTGCAGCACCACAGCTTTGTGGGGTCTGTAGGGTCAAAACCACGTCTGTGTCTGTGCAGATTTTCACTGGTAACTTGTATTTCTCTGCTTCTCAAGAGTGTGACTGCTGGCCCATGAGAACCTGCATAGCAGGGAGAGGTGAATGTGCTTGGTATTCCCCTTAGGAAATCTCTCAGGAGAATTTGGTGGAGCCTAATGCGAAACTGGAGATAAAGGGTCTTCTCTCTGTCCATCCCTGTAATGCCAGAGGAGATCAACAGTGCTGTGAGCCTGCTGGGAGCTGCGCTGCAGAGCAGGGAGCAGACCTGGGACCCGCTGCTGCAATGGCTCTTGTTTGTGTCGTTCACAGCTGGCTGCTGATCCTGACCCAAACGTCAAAAGCGGCTCCGAGCTCCTCGATCGGCTCCTCAAGGTAGTTTGGCTCTCCAGCTGGAGGCATGTCCTGGCTGGGGACATGGCAGTCCCTGAGGCTGCAGGTGCTAAAACCATCCCAGCTCAGTGCTGGGGCTGCTGGTAAAACATTTCTCTCTCTCACTGACCGCAGCCTCTTCGACTGAGGGTCTGGTGGTCTTCTCAGGCAGCCGGATGGAGGGGCTGGTGGGTTATTGCAGGGCCATCTGTGCATTCAGCTCCTGGGAACGGGGGGCAGCAAGGTTTTAGTCTGACCAGGTTTTCACCCTTGTCCCAGGCAACAGAAGGGCTGTTCCTCCGCTCTTTCTTGCCCACTTGGTGAGCAGAGCTGCTCTGCTGTTGCTTTGGGGTGCAGGGCTTGGTTCCTGTTCCTGTTCTGTCTGCTGATGGGCCTTTACTGTCACGCACCTCCCAGTTCCTTTTGTGCTGCTGTTCAGAGGCGAGCAGCTCCCTCCCAGGTCCTGCCCTCGCTCCTCATTATCACACCAGTTAAACCAGTCTGCTGCTGCAAAGCTTCCTGCTGGGAGATCAGCTCCACTGCACCGGGGCAGGAGACCGGCCTCGCAGCAAAATCCACCAAGGGTGTAGAAAGAGCTTTAAAGGCAACTCGGGGACTTTCCCGCCCTGATACGTGTGGCTGCGTCGAAAGTGCTCGCTCACGTGTGCAGCACACCACTGAGGCATGAACTGGAGATGTTCCCATCCTCCTCCTGTTCAGCCAGGCTGCCCCACAGCAGGCAGGAGCATCCCTCTCTGGGTCTTGCTCAGCATTAGTCCCTGCTCCAGGGGGAAAATTCTTAGCTCATTGCCTGAATAAACTGTGTGGTTCCTTCTTCCCCAGGTCTCATGACCTGCAGACTCGTGCATCAACTGCTTTGTCAACTTTTTCCTGTCGTGTGCCTTAAAAAGACCGGGTGGGGTGTCTGCATGGACAGAAGGGGACAGCCATCCCTCCTAACACCCTCTGCTTGGGCTCTGCAGGATATCGTGACAGAGAGCAACCAGTTTGACCTGGTGGGCTTCATCCCACTGCTGCGTGAGAGGATTTACTCCAACAACCAGTACGCCCGCCAGTTCATCATTTCCTGGGTAGGTTCCCCGTGTTCCTACCGCTCTGAACTCCACAATATCGGGTCTCATCACCTTCCTGTGTCTGGGCAAACTGCAGATATCCTCGGCAGTGTGTGAGCTCAGGCACCTGGATTTATTTGGGCGGGTTTTTAAGCCAGCTGAGTTTTTAACCTTCTTTAAAAGGGCCAGTTCCCTGTCACCTTGCTGGTGCAGTCACAGGGACATCACACTGTGCTTCTGCCCAACCTGTTCAGGACACTGCACACCAAGTTAGAAAGTACAGTCAAAGTGTTGCTTGTATAAATAGACAGACTGCAGTCTAGAGGTTATAATCTCCCAAGGGACAGTGCCAGGCTGCTTTCCATCACCCAGCAGTGATGGAGGGATGTTGCTCTCTGGGAGGCAAGGGCCTTGCTTTCTCCTTTCTGTGCAAGGCAGAAGCTCTTGGTGCCTGGCTGGAGTCTGGGGAGATGCATCCCTGGACTCTCAGCTGTACCATATCCATCCCAGGTCTGCCTGCACATGTCTTGGCAGTCATTCCTGATCCTTGCTTTGTTTTACAGAGCTGTGATTGGAAATGTAGCAGTGCTGCAGGCTGATCACTCATTTCCTGTGCCAGCTCAGCTCCTTCCCTAGATGGGCAGCTCCACTCTCTCCCCTTTTTCTTCCCACCATCCCCACACAGCTCAGCTCTGAATTCCTCAGTATCCTGCCAGATTTGTGCTGCTGGTGTTAATCAGCTCCTCCAAAACTCACCTCTTCTTTCTTTACTCCTCCCCGAGCTAGATCCTGGTCTTGGAGTCTGTGCCTGACATCAACCTCCTGGATTACCTGCCAGAAATCCTGGATGGGCTCTTCCAGATCCTGGGAGACAACAGCAAGGAGATCCGGAAAATGTGAGTGTGAAGGCTTGGGGGGGTGTGAGGGCTGTGCCGTGTTTGCTGCCCATCCATCCCCCTCTTCCTTGGTTTGCAGCTCTCCTGTGTCACTGCAGCAAAGCCCTGTGGGAGGTGGATCGGCCTGGGTGGGGGATCAAAGTGTCCTTGGCAAGAGCCTCTCCCGGCTTGTTGTGGCTGGGGAGGACACCGTGCTCCGAGCCTGGGGGACAGACTTGTTTTGGCTTGGTCGAAGTGTTGGCTTCACAGGCGGTGTGCTGCTGGAATGGGGTGTGAGCTCTCTGAAGGAGCAGCACGTGAGCCTCTTTCAGCTCCAGCCCAGCATCTCCTGGGTGGAGAACAGGAGCAAGCTTTGGGAGCTTGCTCCATGTGTAGGCTGCTGATTCCAAGACAAAGGTGTTTTGAAGAGCAGGATTGGCTGTGTGTTCTCAGAGGGGTCAGAGGATCCTGGTGTTTTGTCCTGGGAGAGAGTGGCTGGACCTGTTTTGTAGGGCATAAGTAAGTGGTGAGACCAGCCTGGGGTCTACCCTTCTGTCTAGCCCTTCTGGATCCTCTCTGTATCTTTGTTTCCCAGCATCCACATGTTGAGGAAGCAGCACTGAAAACTTTGGATATTGCCTGCCCAGCTGCTCCCCATCCCAGGCACCTCTATATCCACAGAGCCTGAGCGGCTGTGGGGGAGTTTGGGGAGGTGTGGGGGGCTCTGGGCAGTCCCTGCTGCGGGGCAGGATGAGCTGCTCAGCCTCCCCCCTGCCCCTGTGTGGAGGCGCTCCCGCCCTGCCACCGGCGCCGTTCCGGGTGTGCCTGCAGGAGGGGGTGTCCATAACTTCTCCATAACTTCTCCACCCAAGGTGACCAAGCACTGACCAGCTGCTCTGCCTCTCTGCAGGTGCGAGGTGGCTCTTGGGGAATTCCTCAAGGAGATCAAGAAGAATCCCTCCAGCGTCAAGTTTGCGGAGATGGCCAATATCCTGGTGATCCACTGCCAGGCCACGGGTGAGTGCTCAGAACCTCAGCTCCTGGTTTGTGATGGGAGGCAGCTCTCCCACAGCTGGCACCGCTGCTTTTGTACTGCTGATCCCCCCAGACACATCACAGGTCTGGTATCCTCACAAAGCAGAGGGGCCTGAAAGAAAAACATCTCTCTGAATTCACCTGACACTGCTTAAGCCTAAAACCTGGCCTTGCATGAGCAGAGCACCCCAGAACTTGGGGAGATTGTTAAAACCCCAGCTCCAGGAACAATGCTTGACCCAGATACACAACTGCAGTGGGTGTGGCAGTGGAAGTATCCTTATGCATTGGGAAGCTTGACAGAATAGTTGTAAATGAGAAAAACCTTCATTATGGGTTGGAGGGGGTTAACTCTGAAACTTAATGGTTATGTTTAGTCTCAGCCTCACTGCAGAGTCAGGTCTCAGCTGATGTCTTTTAGGACTAAACTTTCCCAGGCTGGGGTCTCTCTGGAAGGAGCAGAGGTAGCTCCGTGCTCACGGGTGGTCATTGGCCTGTGGAGTTTGCTCAGCTGCCAGTGCTGTCCTTTCCCTCACCCCCGCTTGTCCCCTGTCTTCCAGATGACCTGATCCAGCTTACAGCCATGTGCTGGATGAGGGAGTTCATCCAGCTGGCTGGCAGGGTGATGCTGCCCTACTCCTCAGGGATCCTGACCGCGGTCCTGCCGTGTCTCTCCTACGACGATCGCAAGAAGAGTATCCTTGTAACTCGGAGCTGCTCCTGCCGCAGCAACCCACAGGGGTGCAGGTCCAGCTGCATGGCTGGAGAGGGCCAGGAGAAGTCCTCCCACCAAGTGCTGACACCCACACTGGCCGTTTGGACGTGAGGGGGGTTGCAGGAGCTGGGTTGGGGCAGCCCCGATGGGGCTGTGGTGGCTTCTCCATGGCTGGCACATACCCACGTGTGGGACTGCGTGTTCCTTACACTGCCTTCACTCAGACATCAAGGAGGTGGCAAACGTGTGCAACCAGAGCCTGATGAAGCTGGTCATCCCAGAGGATGATGAAATGGATGAGGCCAAGCAGTCGATGAGCATACCAGCTGAACCCACCTCGGAGGAGTCCCTCTCCAAACCAGAGGCGGCGTCCAGCGGTGAGTCCCCATTGATCTGGCTCATTAGAGGTGTGAGGAAGGTCAAGGGAAGGTTCTCAAGAGGAGTTTCTGAGTTGGTTTGGTGTCTTGAAGCAGCTCAGGACATGTAGGAACTCTCTGCTTTCTTTGGAGACCTTTTTCACAGATCTCTGCTGAGAGACCCGTTTGGTGCAGTCTGCTTAAGAGGGTCATTGATCTGGCCTGGAGCCCAAGTGATGCTGCAGTGCTGTGTTCCCTTGTGAGCATCCCCATCCCCTCACCACCCTCCACTTCGACTTAAGTCTTGAACCTGACCTGAAAAAGATCATTTGTAGTTTGAGAGCAGCTATTGTCACCCAAAGGAGAGCTCAGAGAGCTGTGTTTGTCCTGGGGGTGCATCAACACCTGCATGAAGGATGTTGATAGTGGGGAAGAGGAAAGAAAAGTAAGGAGAAGAATTTTGGATCCTTTCCAAATTCATGGTGCTCCCCAGACCACCATATGGGTATTGTCCCAGTCATAAAATTTCCAGAACAAAAAAGGCAAACGTTCGTAGTAAAGCAGAACAGAAGAGCTGGAAGAGGGTTCAGTCGAGAAGAAACTAAGCAGTCCCAGTGACCCAATGCCTGGAAGCAGCAGTGGCTTCAGCCCTCCAGCGTCCCTTGGGTGCCGTTGTCGTGGCGTGACTGGTTCTGGCGCGTCACATCTTGGTTGTGCAGGCGTGTGAAATACGTGTGAGCTCGGCTGTGCTGGTTTGGGGCTGCCCCTTCAGCTCGCTGCTGTTCTGTAAGCGGAAAACCCTGCTGTGCGAGGGAGCAGGGGGTGGAATTGGGAGGGAAGGGTTTCTGTGTCCTGCAGGGAGGGAGGCAGGAGCTGTGTGGGTGGTTCTGGGCGGGCAGGGGCAGCTCCCAGGGCAGCATTGGTGGTTCAGTGGTAGAATTCTCGCCTGCCACGCGGGAGGCCCGGGTTCGATTCCCGGCCAATGCAGCACTTGGGTTTTTTTTTTTTTCCCCTCCTTTTTGCTTTGATTCCCGTCCCTAACACGGACCCAGGCGCCTCAAAACCTCGGCCTAAGGAAGCGCCCTAATCTCCAGGAAAGGCACTAAAACTCTCACTGCCAAACTCCAGTCAGGGTCTCCTTTTGGAGGGGATAAAGCAGAAGAATCGACTGCCACCAAAAACTTTTCTTTTTCATTCCTCCTTTGTCTGGAGAATACCTCCTTGAATTAAAATCTGTCACAGAAGAGCTTTAAAACATCAGCAGAAAGCTTAATTGCTTCAGTCTCAACCCCTCTGGGGTTAGATTGCACCTTGAAGCAGGCAGGATCAGAAAAAGCTGTGCTGCTTTTCCATCGGAAAAGCCTCAGCTCTGCTCCCTGGGAGTGTTGATGTGGCGGTGTCCTTGTCTGTGTGAGTAGAGGCTGTTGGCACAAGGGGGCACAAGGAGTCGAGTTCATCCCGCCGTGCTTTGTCACTGTGCTGGTAAGACCCAGTTTTAGCACAGAGCAGAGGCTGGAAAGCTGTTTGGGTCTCTTGGTGTCCCCGTGGAGTCGGGCTTACGGCCAGGTGGAGATGTCCTGGGTTGGATTCCACCTTCCCTGTGCGTGTGGTGTCTCAAGGTGTTGAAATCCTGGCAGCTCTGCAGTTCTGGGTTGATTTCAGAAGGGTTGAAATCATTAGGAGGATGTGTCTGGGTCTCTGTTAAAGAGGAGGAAACCCAGCTTGGGGCAGAGGTCTGAAGCTGTGCCACCTGCATTTTGCTGGGTGGGTGCAGTCCTGTACCAGCTCCTCTGGCAGCAGAGAAGAGCTTGACAAGGAATGTAAAATGCTCTCTGCAGGCAGAAGTGATTCTTTGGGTCCCCAGACCCTCAGACAATGACTTGGGATGTCTTTGCAGAAGGTCATGCAGCCTCTCCAGCCTCCCAGTCCTGCTTTCCAACTTCCCTGCCATCCCACTAACTGTCTCCTCTTCTCCTGCCCCCCCAGGCTCTTTGGATGCATCTGGTGACTCCAGCAACAGCAGTGTCTTCACAGTGACCAGGTAGGGTCTGTTTGTTGCTTCACAGGGGCTTGAGAAGAAGGGAAGGCTTCTCAGGGTACAGACAAGGACTGACAGGCAGGCAGAGCTGTGGGGAAGGGTGGGCTGAGCTGGGAAGCAGGTGGGGTCTCCTGGGTCCCAGTAGGATGGATAACTGGGAATGCTCTAAGGGTTGGCTGCTTCTCTTTGATGCTTTTGCGCCAAAACGTCTTGACTTTGTGGTAAACTGAGGTGGTTTTTCTCCTGAAGAGAGAAAAGAAAGAGCCCCCAGTGAGTCAGTGAGTGTCTGTGCACCCAGGAGGCTGCACCCCAGCTGTCCTCAAGCCTCCATGGTCGTGTACTCCACCTGAAAAACGGGGTGAAGTTGCAGAGAGGGTGCATGGTTGTCTTGTTTGTGGCTCTTCTGGCTTGGCCAATACAGAAGGCATTTATTTCCCTTCTGCCTTTGCAAAGGGGTGGTGGGAGAGAGGGACTGTGTGCTCATCTTTTGGAGGCAGAAAGGCATGTGAACAGTCTGGGACTGGCAGGAGAGCCTGGGGGGCACTGCCCCTGCTCCATGCTGCAGCCTTGGCAGCCCACTATGGGGCTGTGGGGCTGGCCCTGAGGCTGCAGAGGTGAGTGGTCTGATACCCCTGGCAGCCCTGTGTGGCATTAGTCAGCCCTGCACCACTTCTGTGCCCAGCAGAATATCTGATCTAAATCATGTCTCCTGCAAATACCTTTCCTCCCATCCAGCTGTCTGAATTTGTGGACAAACCCATCTGCTCTAATAGCATCTTTTCTTTCCTCCTGCTGCTGCAGTTCTTTTTACTCAGAGGTCGTGATTTCCAACACTTTTATTGTGCTGATGCTTGTTTTCATTTGTTGTTGTGATCCCCAAAATAGGATGTGTTGCTTTAGCTGCATCCTACCAGCGTGATGCCCATCGTGACACATTCCAGAGCAATGCAAGCATCAGCTTTTCAGGTTGATGGTGTGTACCCTCTGTTCCTTCTTTGCATTTCTGTACAGCCCAGCTACTCCCTGGTCCTAATGATGCCCTTGATTTTCTTCTCTCTTGGAAGTACAGGTCATTTAATTTGCACCTAGATGTGTTGGTTTATGGCTGTTGAATGATTTTCCCGGGTGTTGTTTTTTTTTTTTTGTGGTTGCTGGGTCCTGACCTTCAAGTTTGGTAGGTGCAGAAATGGATGCGCCTAGGGCTGAAATGGAGAAGGGGATGGGGAGGAAAAAGAAGAAGCAGTAAGTCAGGAGGACAAGTGACAGCTGTGGTGAAGAGCTTGCACCTGGGGGAGAGAGGGAGTGAAAACTGAAGGGGGGCAGAAGCAGGGGGAGCTGGGCTGTGTTGTCCCCGTGTCACAGAGAGACAGGAGGAGAAGGCTGCCCAAACTGAAGTGGTCTGCCAGCAACTCCAGCACCGGGGAAAACCATCTGGGACAGCAAGAAAGGACCCTCCACATCTCTAAGAGACCTGGCTTTGCAGGGGGACTTCTTCTTGAGCCCCTCCTAGGCCCTTTTAAACAGGAAACTCCAAGTTTTACCGTGGAGTTTACCTGCCCTGAAGCCCATTTCCCCACCTTCTGCGTGACCTCTCTGCTTGGACCACCGTCACGACCTGAAACATTTCTGCCGTGGCATCTGCTGTGGGGGCCTGGCGTGGCTTTGGTGGGGGCTGTACGTGGCTGGTGGGAGACCTGGTGGTCTGTGCGTTGTTCAGGCTGCCTGGCTCGGCCCTGGAGGGGCCAGGGGAAGGCAGGGGCCGGCACCCGTAGCCATTTGCAGTCGTAGTTGATGTCGGGGAGCAGCAGCTGCGAACGCGCCAAGCGCCCACTGGGTGTCAAGGCAGGACCGCGGGAAGCCCTCGCGTCGCCGTGGAAAGCTGGAGAGCCAGCCTGCAAACCAAGGAAGTTGCAGCTGCCTTTTAAGATGAAGTCACTCTCTGCTTCTGTTTTTGTTCGTTTCCCCCCCCCACCCCCCTGCTTCTCCCCGGTGATGGAGCGTGGCTTGGCGCCAGCATCCAGCTCTCACGCCCCCTCCCCTGCCCTGCCTGCAGCCCGCTGCAGAGGGAGAGCTGCAGCAGCAGGGAGAGGAGGACCTCAGGCAGAGGAGCTCATGGCCCAGCATCTGCAGAGGCTCATCCCCCATGAAGATGCCATCCAAGGAGGTGGTGAGGTCTGAATGCTCGATCCGTGGATGCCGGGCGCGTTCCGGTGGCCACAAACTGACACACACACACACACCACCCCCTCCCCGCTCCTGAAACGTGATCCAAAGAGCTTCCCAAGTGTTTGCCAGCTTCACTTGGAGGGAGTTTCCTGGTGGCATCAACTAGGAAATGGGGACTGCGTCGGAGCCAAGACAGGAACTGGCTCCTGGGAGGGCCTGGCTGCACAGGGCTGGAGGGGTTTTGGGGTTCCCCGTCCATATGGGGGTTCCCGCTTCCAGCTTCTGCCAAAACTGTCATTGAAAGTGGACCAGAACCGTGTTTCAGAGGCATTGGAGCCTTCCTGTGGCCTGGCTGACCATGCTGCTGCTGCTGCTGCAATCACTGGTGTGAGACCGGATCAGGAAGGGGAGGTGGAAGTGTGGCTGCTGGAGCAGAGCCCGGGCTTCCTTCCGTCGGTCTGAGCTGCTGCAGGAGAAGATGCAGATGTCTGTCCTGTGTCAGTGGACCAAAACGGCTGGAAAGCGCTTTCTGGGCTCTTGTAGCTGCATCGGTGTTTCGATACAAGACCTGGACTCTTTGAGACAACTTCCTGATGGTGCTCCTGGGCAGATGGTCAGGCACAGCTGGAAGCAGTCAGGGCTGGGCAGTTTGGGTGATGGGACAGGGGTGATGGGACCACAGGCCCTCACCAGACTGGGTAAGGGACACGGAATCTCCAGAAGAGCCTTTGTGGTCCTTCCTGATGGCTCCCTGGAAGGCTTCATGTTTTGGGTGGTGTGGACGCGTTAGGCTGCGTGCTGCTCTGCAGAAAGGGCAAGCGGCTGCCACGTGGCTGAACTGCCCAAGGCTGTGCTTAAACCAGGCTTTTAAATGTGGTGGTTAGGGCTCACTACAAAGCTAAAATTGCTGGTGCTTGGGTGGACAGTAGGGATGGTGCTGGGTGCCACACAGCACCCAGAGATGGTTGGTTGGTTGGTTGAAGGCAGCATAATGACTTGCTTTGAGCTCAGGCACCAAACCTGCTCTGGAGTCCCATTCTCCAGCAGCTTGTCCTGTGTAGCTCTAAGGTTCAGGGTGTCCTTTTGGGGTGGCTCCTCCCAGCCCTCCTCTACATTCTGGAGCGAGGAGATGGCTTCCCTTTGCTGCTCCCACTGCAGGCTTGGGTGAGTGAGCTGGAGGGAGACCTCAGGCACGCTGTCCCAGCCCTTGTCAGGGTGATCTCCAGCCCACTGGACTGGATGCCTCTGCCCAGATCTCTCAGGCTCATCCCTTCCCTGGGAGATCTTGGAAACTGCAGCAAGCAGAAGGAAGAGCCGAGAGCGCCGAGATGAGAGCGATGGAGGACAGGGAAGCGACAGCTTGTGGGATGGGGAGCAGAGAGGAGCTGTTTCCCTCCTGGCCGCTGGCTCGAGCCCGTGGAGCGGCACAGCTGCCAGCCCGTATGGGGCTGCCCTTGTGACTTGGACCACAGTGAAAGAACCTGGGTATTTCCACCCTCGGCAAGGCCGCTTTGCTGGGCTCGCCTAAAGGCCAGAGCCTGGCCTGGGCCTTAACCTTGTCTGCAAACAGGGTCAGGGAAGCAGCTGGGCCAGGCGGGAGGCCAGGAGGGAGGTGACAGCTCAGGCGTTGGCAGAGGGAAGGTGACCGCTGAGGAGAGGCTTGGCAGAAGCCCTTGAAGAAAGGGGAGAAAGGAGAAAATGAGTTGATAAGGGACGTGGGGTGAAAAACACTGCTGTGGGTTGAATGCAGGGGTCAAGTAAGCTCTGTTCCTGTGCTGGAGAGAGCTTTCTGAGATGGGGGTGTGTGCTGTGGGGATGGGTCGTCTTTCCCACCGCTGAGCATGAGCAAAGGGTGCCAGTACCCAGAGAGGAGAGCCCAGCACAGCCCCCATCATCGCTCAGTTTGCCCTGAAAGCATGTTCTGGCTGTCACAGGCAAACCACGGAGGCGGTGCCAGGGCCACGTTCATCCTCCAGAGGAGAATCTGGGGTAGTGGGTTAGATGGAAGTGATTGCATCTGACATCTGCCCTGCCGCAGATGCCGGCGCTGGGAGCTGGCGTGGCAGGCCCAGAGGATCACATTAACACAATGCCATTACTGCTGCTCCCGCTTCCTGGGGATTAGGGAGAGCCAGGGCGAGCTGGGAGCCCGTTCTGGAGCTGCAGCAGCAGCAGCTGTAACCCCTGGGAGGGCAGCAGCCCGTGGTAATCCGGGGCTGCTCCATCTCACAGGCAGAGGAGTGTGGTTGGTGGGAGATTGTGATCCCAATTTCCGATTTCCATTGGACCTTTCAGGGTGGTGCCCCGGTTTTGTGCTGAGTAAACGAGCTGCTGCTCCTCCTCCAGCAACCCCCCTGAAAGGTTTATGTCGGCAGATGCGGGCAGAGGAGAGGCGGAAAGGAGCTTTTCCCAGCTGCCATCCCTCCTAGTGGGAGCTGAGCAGCAGGGCAGTGATACACGGCGTGGCTGGGGGCTGGCTGGCTCCAGGTCAGCCTGGTGCTCCCAGCCACCTCCTGGTGGGCCACTCAGGTGGGTTTTGATTGAGCCACCCAGGCTCTGCCCGGCTACTGCATCACAAGCAGGTGCTCCGTGCTCACAGAACCATGGAGAAGGGGTTTTCACGAGCAATTCTGCCACAAAATGGGCTGGGAATTGTTTCTGTGCTGGTAGAAGTGCAGTATGAGTGGGGATTAACAGTGCTGTGGTAAACCATGACCCCCTGCATCCTCCCCACCTGCCTTACAGGTAGCTACAAGGAGCTAACACGGCGCTGTTGGGTGTGACAGCGTCGAAGCCACCTCCAAAACGAGCAGCTTCACATGCCCATTCTCTGAGCTGTCCCTTTGGCCTCTTCCCCCTGAAAAATGCATTACCCTGAGGTTTCCTCTTCCCCATCCTACGCAGGCAAAGTGTGTTTTTGCATGGAGATGTCGGGTCAGGGATTCATTCTCCTCTTCACGTACAGCCCTGTGCTGGGGGCATGGCAGGCTGCACTGCTGCCACGGGAGATGGTTTTACAGGAGAACCAGATACAAGGGCTCTTTCAGGGCTGGCTTAAATGGCCTGGGAGGCTGCTCCCTTGGACATCTCCTCTCCCAGCTCTCCATGCTGTGGGTCCCTCCTTCCCCCTCAGTCTGAGCGTTTGGCCCTTGGCTGTTGTTTTCAACAACATCAAAGAGAAATGCAATTTGCAGCCCCCAGCGCGTCTGTTAACGTGAGGCAGATCAAGCAGGCAGATCCCTGCAGGGCCGTGAGGGGCCGCAGCCTCCCCGTCTCGCCCTTACAACGTGTGTCCTGGGCAAGATCAAATCCTATTAAGCTGCAGCTCTACTTGCAAATTATACCGTGAGAAATCCGCCCCTCAGGATTTCCTTATCGAACAAGATGCACGGCAGCTCTGCACACACTGGAAGAATCAGCAAGAGCCTGGTCCAGCCTTGAATAATTCAGGAGCTTGGGTAGGACAGGCATGACTATGCTCTTCAACGCAGCTTCCTCTTGGTGGTCTCCTCCAACCATCTTGGTTCCAACCATCATCTCTCCCGAGCAGAGTCTCCTGCGACAGGTATTTCTTGTGTCCCCACTGTCAAGGAGGTGGGAAATCATCAGGTAGATTTCAGGATCACAAAAAGGACACAAAAATGTTGTAACCTGACCTCTCCTGCCTGAGGGGGTCTCCTGTCCCACTGCAAGTCCCATTTATTTGGGGGAAACACTGAGGAGTGAGAGCTGAGTCTGCAAGGTGTTGGTTTCTAAAAGGCACCATGCCCTGGTGAACTAAGGGAATTCTTTCCTTTCATCTCTGGTTGATGACCAAGAGTTATCCTCATCTTTTGGCATGGCTTTTGGAGATGAAGTCCCCAAGGCAGCCTGGTACCAGAGAGCTGCATCCCAAACCCAGCGTCAGCCAGGGCACCATCTTCAGGTCTCAGCACGGGTCTGCTGGGATCAGTGGAACCTGGATGTCCTCACCAGGTTGGGTGGCCCCAGCTAGTGGAGTGTGAGTACACGTGGGTTGATGTTCTCTGGAACTGTCTGAGCTGGTCAGCCTTGAGGTGAATTCTGAGAGTGTTTTATGGAGCTCTGATCTCTGAACCCCAAACCTGGTGAGCATAGTATGGACTGGTTTCTTATGGATTCATCTGACGTGGTGTCTTCTCGTACGTTTTGGGAAAAGTGGTAAATAGGAAAACCTGGAAGATTTCTGTTGTTTCCAAAGCATTATATAAAAGAGGGAGAGCAACTTTTTACACTGGTAAATAGGGATAGGATAAGGGAAACAGTTTTAAACTGAAAGGAGAGATGTTAGGAAGAAATTCTTTACTCACAGGGTAGTGAGGCACTGGCATGGGTTGCCCAGAGGAGCTGTGGATGGCCCATTTCTGGACATTTTCAAGGCCTGGCTGGACTGGGCTCTGAGCAACCTGGTCTAGTGAGGGTTTGAGCTGAGATGTTTGATGCAGCCTCTGGTGTGCTGCAGACCTCCCAACCATGGGAGCAATGAGTTGGACATTGCAGCTCTGAACCAACCTCTCTCCTTCCCATGCAGCTGCGAGAGGATCCAGGTGACCCTGAACCTGGATGGAATAGTTCAGGTGCTGGACTGCCACCTTCACGACACGTCCATTGGGATGATGACCAGAATCGCAGTCCTGAAATGGCTCTACCACTTGTACATCAAGACTCCTCGTAAGGTAGGTTGGGGACTCGGCATTTTGAGCCTGCTTCTCATCTTGGGCCTGAGCTTGTCCACTCCCAGCCTGCTCCATGCCCTTGAATGGGCTGTAATTGTCTTGGGAGCAGTGGGAACACTTGTCCACCTGCCTTTCCTGAGAGGGCTTGGGCTGGAGGATACCCCATAGCTTGAGGAAGAAGAGCTCTCCAGCTCAGATGGGAAATGCTGGTGAAGCTTTCTGCAGCCTCCCCTGGGGCAGGTGATTTCTGTGGCAGGGAGTGAGCAGGACTGATGCCACCTGCCTTTCTGCTTCTAGATGTTCCGGCACACCGACAGCCTCTTCCCCATCTTGCTGCGGACCCTCTCGGATGAGTCGGATGAGGCAAGTGCTGCAGAAATCCTGCTGGAAGTTTACTGTCTCCACAGCTGGCTGGGGCTTTGGGTTTTTGCTTGAACTGAAGGTATTTTGTGAGGCCAATGTTGGCACTGGGGGGTTTAACCCTGTTGGCCAAACTGAAGAAGACCCAGTGCAGAGCCTACAGCTGCCCAGCTGGAAGCCCTGCTGTCTTGGGGGCCCTCTGATGTACAAACCTTCTTTTCCATCTCTGAGAGTTGACCCTTCAAAGCCAACTCCTAAGAGTACTTTTTGCCTGCCTGGGAAAACAGCTGGTGCTTCAGAACCCAGAGCTGGTGCCTTTCCCGTGGGGCTGGGTCGTGGTCAGATCCTTGGTGAGTGGGAGTTCAGTTGCCTTTCACCACCCTCTGTGAAGATGTGAGCACTGCCCGATCCACGTCATGAGGCAGTTCAGCAGCACCCACTGCTCAGAGGGCAGCAGCAGCATCGCCTGGCAGGGCTGCAGTGGGTGCCCCGTGGCATCAGATTGGCTGGGAACCACTCAGCTTGGAAGTGAGCAAAGACAATCAGGCAGCAAAGAGTGGGACCGCTTGCTCTGCCGTCGCTCTTCGCCTCCCGTGCTGCTCCCTTCCTGAAGCTGCTGCACCATTTTCCTGGTGCCTTGTCTTTCTTCCTCACTCCTCTGGGTCCAGCCATCTCAATTTTAGTGTTGTTGTTGCCTTCTCCCACTCTCAGTTGTTTGCTGGAGCGTTTTAGTGCTCGGGTTGGAGGCCGCCAGCCTGGCACACAGCTGGCCCAGGCGCTCCTGGAGCCTCCACCATCAGCTGGATGCCTCTTGCCCGGAATTGCAAAGGATCCTGGCTGGTTTCTCAGCCCAGACCTTCCTCGTGGAATAAAAATCACACGCTCTCTGCTGTGCCTGACATGCTCAGCGCACCAAACCCCAATCCCACAATAAATCCCATGTGCGAGGGGGCTGTTAAGAGAGGAGGGAAGGGAATGAGCAAGCGAGGGAATGACTTGCAAAGGCAAGCAACTGCCTGGCCATCTTCCATCCCCTGCTGCTTACGATGCAGACCTTTCCAAAAGAGTCCCCAAGCACACATCTGCCTTTGCAATGCTCTAGAAAGCCTGCATCTTGCAGATAGTCTCTCCAGCTTGGCAGGAGATTGCAGTGAGTCATGTTGCAATTACACTGCTTATTAATATTTGAAAAAAGCAGTGAAGAAAGGACCCTGGTGATGCATTTCCTCCATGTGACATAACTGGGAATGGCTCAAAAGTAATTTTAAGCTGATTTATTTAATCCTGGCTTCTATTTATTTAAATGTTTGGAGGTGGCTCTTTTTTTTTTCCCTTCTTTTTTTTTTTTTTTTAAGGAAATCCATAGACGAGTCAATCCATTAAACACCACCGCTCAGCTGGCTCTCAACCAGGTTTGCTGCTCTCTGCAGAGGAAATAGAAATGACTGAAGTAGTAGAGGGGTTTTGAGATGAACGTTTTGGGGAGTGATGAGAACACTCTGAGCTATCTAATCTGCAGTGTCAGTGTCTATTAGGAAGGGAGATGTGGGGTGCTTGCTCAGCCTCTACAGTGTTTGTGTGGGTGGTTGTGTTGTCCTAGAGCAGACTGTGATCCCAAGAAGCTCCTGGCTGATGGCCTGGGAATCACCTGCTTGGCGTGGGGGCCTGTGTGAACTAAACCATCAGCTCTGTGATGAGGAAGCATCTCCCTCCCTTTTCCAGGCAGAGCTGTGGTGTGTAACACAAGGTGTACACATCTTCAGATGGTTTTTTTGCTCCCTTCCTCCTGTGATGCTGCTCTCCCCAAGGGAACCTGCTGGGCAGCAGTGTCAGCATCATCTTTTTGAGGTTGAACATCCTTCTGCAGCGGCTGTGGTCCCCCTTGCCCCTGTGCACGGTCTGGAGGTTACCTGTCACTCTCCTGATGTGCCCTGGAGCTGTCCTGGAGTAGTTGTTTGTCACCAGCTCATCACCAAAGGACAATCTGGCTTGGGAGGGTCAGTGCTAGTCCGTGTATCGGACTGAAAGTGTGTGCTCAGGTCCCTCATTTTTAAGATCTGGTCTTGCTCTGAGTCTCTCTGTGCACTTGCCATAAATAATCAAGCCTAAAGCAGGGAAAGACACACTGGATGGAGCTGGATCCGTGCCCTTTAAGTTCTCACGCCCGTTTTTATCGCTCAAGTAGCACAAGGTGTTGCACCACCTCCAGTGTGCTGAGCAGGGGCCAGTGTCTCATGATGTATCTGCAGCGTCCTGAGTCATCTCTGCCTTCTCTCCTCTTCCCCTTCCTACCCCATTCTCTTGTGCCAGTAAATAAATGGTCAAGAGACCTCGTTAAGATTCACAGAGGCAGCGCAGAGAAGTTGGAGGGAAGCTGAAAGGAGCAGTTCCCTTTGATATGTAGACAAGTGGGGATCCAGGATTCCTGGCTGTCGGAGGCCGTGCTGCTGCACTGCGTCACCTCGTGCTGGTTCCCGTGCCTCCCCAGCAAGGGAGATGCTCTGTCCTACCCTGGAGATCTGGTTTTGAAGGCAATCTGTAAAAGCCCTGCTTAAAATTTGAATTTAAAAAACTTCAAAAACTTCC
This sequence comes from Empidonax traillii, assembly GCF_003031625.1. NCBI lineage: Eukaryota > Metazoa > Chordata > Aves > Passeriformes > Tyrannidae > Empidonax > Empidonax traillii. The sequence goes on along the minus strand of NW_020955658.1, from coordinate 362,409 downwards.
TTACAGCTCCAGGACACAGCATGATCCTGCTGGGAGTGGGTTTTTCTACGCTGGCTGCTTCATCCATCGGTGCGAGTCTTGCGGCCCTCGTTGAGGAACTGATGTCAGAGAACGTGAAAAGTCAGAAAATGTTGTTTTCTGAGCATGGGTTGAACCTTTCCACCTGCAGGGTAAAGGCACTGCTGCTGATAGGCACTGCTGAAAAGAAGACATGTTCTTTGGATTATGTTCTCTGAGTTTCTGCTGCAAAGACAGCTTTGGATGTAGCCTTTCGGTTCCCTGGACCCTGAAGGGACCCAGGAGCTGAGCTCAGGTGAACTCAAGAGGAGGTGAAGGCACCTCTGAAAAAACTGTGAAGCAGTGACGCTGCTGGGTTTCTCTCCTTGCTTTGTTTTCCATTTTCTGGCTTCAAAATGGAGTTGTTTCTTTATGGCTGAACGTGTTCCTGTCTGCTTATCTGCTCCCCTCGATCTTGCTGGAGGTTGAAAGTTGTGCTGGGACTTTTGTCTGAGTCACGGCAGGAATGACGTGTGAGGTGGGGCTGGTGTCTGATGTGAGGCAGGATAGACTCTGGCTTCCTCTCAGCTTTGCTAACGTGAAAACCTGCATTGTGCAGTGGCCAGACAAGGCTTTGAGTACAGAAGAAGTTCCTTCAGCAGCCTGCTCAGGAGTTGATGTCCTTCCCTAGAGAGGGCGAGCTCAGCGTGGGCTGCCATTGACTGCGAAGGGCAGGTTTAGATGGGGATTAGGAAGAAATTCTTCCCTGTGAGGGTGGTGAGTCACTGGCACATTTTGCCCAGAGAAGCTGTGGCTGCCCCATCCCTGGAAACGTTCAAGGCCAGGTTGGGTGGGGCTCTGAGCAACCTGATCTAGTGGAAGGTGTCCCTGCCCATGGCAGGGGAGTTAGAACCAGATGGTCTTTGAAGGTCCCTTCCTACTCAAACCACTCTCTGACTCTTTGTACTGGAAAATCTGCATGACCTTCAAGCCAGCCTCTCCATGGCAAGCTGAGACATCCTCCCCTCTCTTGGGTTCCCGGGATTAAAGCAGGCGAGAAGCAGACCTGGGGGTGGTGGGCTACTGATAGCCATCTCCCTGCTCTGCTGGTAACTCCTCCAGCCCTCCTGCACGTCCTGCTGCAGCACTGCGGGGTTTCAAAGCTCTGCCCTGCTCTGAGCTCTGCTCTCACACTAAATCCTGGCCAACTTCTCCCATTGCCAGGACAATGGAGCTGAACAAAAGCTTGTGCCACAGCAGACGAGCTGTCTTAGCTTGGTCTGGTTTGGAGCTTTGCTCTGTTGGGTTTAGGGCCGTTGCGCTCCAGCTCTTGGCCTCTCACCCACCACGGCCGAAACACTGGGAGTGCAAAGCAGAGAGTGTAAGCTGAGGACTGTAAAGAGGAGAACTCTGACATGTATGTGCCTGGCTCTTGTTTGAACTTTTTTTTGGTGGTAAGAGAGGCTCAAAGCTACAAGGTGCCAAAGCAGGGAGGCTGCTGGTTTTCAGGAGGGGAGTTGCCCTGAGAGTGAGCTTGGGAGTGGAATAATGGAGTATAGAGAGATGTATATAATTCCAATTGGATGGTGGAAAATGTGGTCAGCCTGGATTACCATGGGTGGAAGCAGCTGTAAGCAGGAGTGGGTGATGCTTTCTGGGGACTCGAGACATTGTGGGGTTGAACAGCAATCTGTGCATTGTACAGGGCTGGAATAGGAAGTTTCTTGGTGGGGAGTGGCATCCATAGGGAGCTTCAGCACCAGTTCTGAACCATAATTTCCTGGCTTACATGTGGAGTTTATACACACACTGAACAGCAACTGGGGCAAACTGGCAGTCTGGGCTCGAGGTGGTGCTTGTGGTGTTCCTGGGTGAAGTCATGGAACAGCCTAAAACCACAGCCTTTACCTCCATAATCTCTGGGACTCTGGATGTTGCCTGTTGGGTCGGTTGTGGTTGTATTACCAGTGCCCCCTCTCCACTGCCAGCTGTATTTCCTGGTGCTGTGAGCCTGTGTCAGTGTGACCTGACAGGATTTGCCCTGGGGAGGAGAGGAGAAGCCCCCAGCCCCAGCCCTGCTGCCTTCCCTCTGCTCCCCATCACCTCCTGGGAAAGCAAAAAAAAAAAAAAAAGAAGAAATAGATCTTGGCAAGCTCACAGGATAAAAGTTGCTGTGCTGGGGACCCGAAAAGAGGTTTGGTTAAATTGGTGTGGGAAGATTAATGGTGAGTTTTCTTTTCTTTTTCTGTCTTTAAAGCTGGTGGAGGCTGAGGGGGGGACGTGACTTTGCTTTCCACACTGTGTGTGCCTGGGGCTCAGCCAGCTTTGCTGCTGGCCACTCCTGGCTCCAGGACTGCCTGCCCGTGCTCACCTCCCTCCCCTGGCTACGGCTGAAAGGCTTGGAGGGAGAAGAAGTAACACAATATAAATGAAGCCCTTTGGAGAAGCCTCAGTGTGTGCTGAAGGGCTGCATCTGAGGGGTGGAGCACGAGGAAGCGCCCAGCAGCATCCTTGGATTTTTCTGGTTCCCACTGGATCGCTCTTCCACCTGCCTTGCCTGCCTTGGGAATGCTGTGGGGTTTTCCACAGCCTCCCTGATTTTCTTGGTCCCCTTTGAAGAAGTGCTTTGCAGGCCTTAAACTTCTTGATTTCTGAGTTGCTGGCATCTTGCTTCAGCTGAATTCCCATCTCCTCCCTGGTAAGAATAACCTTATCCCTGCTGTTGTGTGCCCCATTTCCCTGTCTGGGGAATCCCCACCCAGTGGGGCACACGAAGCTGCCCCTGAGCATCTCCCTGCTGCGCGCGGGCATTTTAATATTTCATTTTCTTTTTTTTTTTCTTTTTTTCCCCCCAACTTTTCCATAAATGCCAGCAGGGAGAGCACCTTCAGGAGCTCGATCTGTATCCTGTGTGCCCCCAGGAGCAGCTGCCAACCTGCCTGGTGTCCTGGCAGTCAGCGTGCGCTGTGGGATGCTGAGTCTTGCCCTCAGCAGGTTTGGGGTCACCTCCCCTTCCCCTGCCATGGGGGCCAGCCCAGCCTTTTGACCAGAGGCAAATCCTCCCCCTCCCCCAGGAGGGTCCAGGCGCTGCTTGGCACGCACAGGGAGGTGCAGCCCATCCTGCACACACCGTCCATCCGTCCATCCAGGGGCTGCTCTTCCCCCCGCGCCGCCGGCAGGGCCGGGCTCGGCTCTGCTCAACCAGAACGAGCGGCAAATTAACCTGACCTAGATCTGGAGGAGCCGACAGTTGTGTGTGTGTGTGTGTGCCCTCGAAATCCGTGCTCCGGAGGCGATGCAGGGAGAGATCTTGCTCGTTCCCAGGAAGGAGAAGTAGCTGCTTATTTATAACTGTCAGGAAAGCTGCTTCTCGTGTCCCGACCACCCAGAGCTCACCGTGCTGCTCTTCATCCCTGCATCATTCATCCCTGGGAATGGCTGGTGACGTTGGACAGGTCTCCCCATCCATCACGATGCTGCTTCCCCTGCTCCTTCCTGTTTAAACTAACCAGCCCCACATTCTCCCACAGCAGGGCACGCTGTCCTATCACCGCTGGGAAATCTTCCCAGAAACCCCCCTTTGGGACCAGGAAAACCCCCTCGGGGGCTGATCCTGCAGGCTTGGCTGTCAGGATCACACCTTCTCCTGGCAGCTGGGGGTGGCTCTGGCCCTTGTGCTCCGGCGCTGTCGGGTCCGCCGGCCGCTGGGTTCCTGACGGATGGGACCGGCTCGCTCCTGGCGCAGCCGCTCGTTGCCATGGCGATGGCAGGATATTGCTTTCTTACAGCCTCCTGGCTCGCACAAAGCCGCCAGCTCCAGCTTTGCTCAGCACGGGGATGTGCAGTGCATACCAAGCGCTCCTGCCTTTCCTCCGTCTCCAGCTGGGAACCCACTCCGGAGCATGCGGGGAAGAAGCAGCGGGAGCTGGAGCTCCCTGCCTCTTTCCCACGGCTGGAAAACCCCAGCTCCTCGCAGCTGACTGCTCTTCCAGTGCTCGTGCACCCAATCCCTTCTGCTTCTTGTTTCCTCCGTGGTTTTCAGTTGCAAAATTCAGCCTGTGCTGCTTTTTCTACCTCCTGCCTGAGGGGACACTCCTTAACCTCTCCAAAGCTCGAGAGGTCCAGCCATGCCCTCCAGTGGCACCGGTCACTGCTGCCCAGGCTGTCCTGGCCAGAGCATCCCAAGCCCAAGCAGCATTTCAGAGATGAGGTTTGGCACGCAGCTCTGGGCGGTTGGGTTAAGGATCTGGCCTCAAGACCACGGCTCTTAAAAACTCTGGGAGGCAGCAGGGGTGATTTGTGCCCAGCTTGGGGTCATGGTCCTGTTTCCTGATGCCACAGGAGTTGGTGGTGAAGACTGAGGTGGATGATGTGAGTGGGTGGGGATTAGAGCAGCAGTGAGTGTCTGGGTCCTGCTGCACATCAACCACAGACAACCTTGGCTCCTGGTTTTGTTGGATTTTTCAAAATCCACCGTGGGAACAAGAGTCCCAGCTCTCAGTTGCCTGCCAGCCCCAGTAAGCAAGCCCTGAGTCCCTTTGCCAGTTTTAGCCAAAGACAGCGAGACTTGGAAACCTTTGCAGGTGTTATTTGCCCACTTGTGAGAGCCTGAGACCCGAGTGGGTGCCTGGGCAAAGGCTGCAAGTTCAGCTGAGCCACGTGATTAGCCACTAGAGAATCTGCCCAGAGCTCCTTCAAGAGACCAGGCATCATGAGCTCTGCTCAGGGGCATCCTCAGCTGGAAATGAAATGCCGCCGACATCTCTTTGTCTGAGCCACTGATGCTTGAAAACCAGGCAGAGAGGGAGCACCAAGGTCTTCCATCTGCCAGGGAGCACAGACTCCTCACCGTGGAAGAGGATGAGGGCTGCTGATGGCAGGGACCTTCCACGCTGGCAACAAGCTCCCAGCCCTGATAGCGTGTTCTTCAGGGACAGCACTACAAGTTGTTGTTTTTTTGTTTTTCTTTTTTTCCTCCCCTGGGGAGCTGTGGGCTGAGACTTAATCATGTTTATAGGCACAGGGTCTTGCCAAGCATGCTGAAGCCTCGTGGTGCCCATGGCAGGCTGCTTTCCCACCGCAGCCTGGACACCACGCTGCCCGCTCCAAAGCTGCTGGGGGCTTGAAAATCAGCCCTAATTACAAAAAAAAACCCACTCAGCTAAAGATACCTGTGCTACAGAAAAACCCAGGAGCTCTTTTTTTCTGATTTTCAGGCGTTGTTGTATTTTCTAGTGTCCAGAAAAAGAGATGTAACTGGCTTTTTGTTTTTCAGGGGGTAAGGGTTTTCTCTGTTAGCTCAGAAGCTAAATCTCCTCCTCAGAAGGATTCGTTGTGAGAACACAGGGAAGGCTTGGAATGCTGTGCTGGTGGGCAAGGGGTAGTCAGGGATGTGCTGTGCCAGATGTTGATGAGCCAGACGTGGCAGGTGACCCTTTTTGGCAGCCTTTGTGCTCCCCACAGCCCCACCACACTCAGAGCATCAGGGACGGCTGATGAAACATCTAAACCCAAGGACATCTGAACGAAGGGGGACCCAAAATAGGTTGAGACGTGAGAAGGGTTGAGGATGGAAAAAAAAAAAACACCACTCAGTAATAACTTCTCCAGAAATGCTATATATAGACTGATTTGGTGACTTCTGGAAGGAAAGGGCTATGAAATCCAAATGGCAGCTCTGCCTCGATGTCATGAGCTGAGCCTTTCCTGGGATGCTGCCCTGCATGCAGGGGCTGGCTGGTGTATGCCCCCAGAACATCCCTATGCTCTCGCTGGGATTGTCCCAAATATTTGATTATGAAAGGGAATGGGGAAGCAAAACCCAGACCTCCCCGAAGTGGGACAAGGGGAAAGCAAACCCTGCTCCTGATTGTGTAAATTTAGGTTCATTTCACATGCTCCCTTGGGACTCACAGAGCACAAACCTGGGGAGGTTTCCCCTTTTCTCTTTCCTGCCCTATCCCCTCTGCAAGAATTCGTAATTTCCACGTGGAGCTTCCCAGGTAGCTCTCTTTTCCCTACACCTCTCTTGATGTTCTGGGATTTGGTGGTGTTTGCTACCCATCTCACCCTCTCTCTGGCCCTTGATTTGGTAAGGAGAGCTCACTGTGCCATCTGCTTACCCTGCACCATCCCCCTCTCCGCAGGTTATCCTGAAGGACCTGGAGCTGCTGGCTGAGATTGCTTCTTCCCCAGCGGGGCAGACGGAGGAGGGGCACGGTCCTTCCGATGGCTCCGACGCGCGACCCGGCCCAGCCGAGCTCCACGTCCCAGCCAGGGCTGGCCAGCTGAGCTCCTCTGGTGAGTGCCCCCGTGCCACAGCTCCGTGCCTCCCCTCTCCAGGGCTCTCTCGATGTTCCATGGCACCGGTCAGGTTCGCTCAGGCAGAAGGGGAAGTTTCTCTCACGGTATAAATCGATATTTTCATCTCCAGCAGGAGCAGCCTGGGAATTGTCTGCCATGGCCCAGACCAGGGCACTGCTTTTATTTTTGTTGCTCTTCCCTCTAGTTCATGCTTTGGGGATTTAGGGCTTGGTTTAGCAGCAGAGGCCAGTGTGGAGGGTGGTCATTATTGTCCTGTTTTTCACAGGACCTTGGGTACCAGCCACTTCTTTCCCTGTGAAAACCCCTTCAGCGCCCTAAAATCAGTGCGGAATGGGATGCTGGCTGCAAACCCAAGTCTCCAAAACATCCACAGATCCGCAGAGGGATCCCTGAGGGGTCTGTTCCTGTGATGTTGCCCCTTGAAGGCTGCCCTCATTGGCTGTGAACTGCTCTGCTGCTCTGAGTGCCTGGCAGATCCTCAGGAGGGAGATAAAGAGGGGACGATCCTATTTTCTGGGGACTCGAGGCATAAAAAAACAAAAACCAAACCCTTTTCATTCGTTATCCCAGCGCATGGGGAAATTTTTTCCACCTTCCCTTGTCTGTGGCTCATCCTTCACAGTTGCTTGGCTGCTCCTTCTCCGCCTCTGCTTCTATTTAAGGCAGGGCCTCCCTGTTGTAGTCCCCAGGCCAGGTCGTGGCAGCCAAAAGCACGTTTCATGTGAGCTTTGGATTGCAACCCGAGCTCGGAGCCAAGCCTGCCTCTCCCTGCACAGGATGCGGCCACGGGGCCTTGCAAAATCACCACTGGAGAGGGAGGCTTCGCTCTCCCATCCCCAGGCTTTGTTTTTCTCTGAAGGTCCTGGATCGTTCACCCCTCCCTGGCCTTTTGAATGTCTGCGCCAGCAAACGGCTCAGCTTTTGGGCTGTTCAGGGTGGGATTTTTTTGTTATTTTTTAGTGTGGATCTACTTGTTTCCTGCTGGCAGCTTTATCTCAGCAGAGGAGAGGTGGGGGCTGCAGTGCTGGTGACCTCCCCAAGCCCTCTGCAAGTCTCATCCATCCTTCCGCTGTCAGAAGTGAGACCGCCAGGGTGGAGCGGCTCCTGTGGCGCTGGCCAAGCAGCTGAGGAGCTGCAGTTCGGCTCACACTGATGGTTGTCTGAGGTTTCCTTCCTTCTGGATGATCTAAAAATAGCAGGCTGGATGGCGTGGATCCTAACGACTGCCGTGGCCCTTGTTAGCTATCTGGAAGAGCAGCTTGGCTTGGCTTGGCTTTCTCAAGTGTAACCTTTAAAAATAGTCTGACTCTGCCCTCCTGCAGTAGATCTGCTGCAGCCAGAGCTGCTGTTGCCCCAGCATGGGACAACTTGTCTTGTCCCCCCCCACAGGTCCTAATGGGCTCTGGCTTCCTCACCTATTTTCCTCTTCCCTATAACGTAACAGAAAATTGTTTCGTAAGAATTTATTTCGGGTTGAGCTTTGCAGGGTCGTTTTGCAGAGGTAAAAGCCTCTGGCTTTTACCCAGAGGCAGATGTTTTTTGGGGAGGGAAAAAGGAGCTGGTTTGTTGGCCTCGGACGTTTCGTCATGGCCCCAGTCCCATCTGGCTCTGACCACCCAAGGCTGAGACTGGATGGGCTGCTGGGGAGTTCCCCCAGGGAAACCGAGGGGTCACAGCTGGGCCAGGACCTTCCTGGATTACATCTGGAAAAGCAGAGGCTCCTGGAAAACACTCCTTTGGTCAGAGGGTTGTTTTGGAGCAGGAGGGTGACTGGTGGAAATCCCTCTGTCTGTGCTTGGTCCTGGGGTGGTGACACACAGTGAGAGCAAGTGAGCTGAAACTGCCCTTCCCAGGCAAAAATCACAAGGTGCTGTCACCAAAGAAAGGGTGTGCCCCTTCTCTGGAGTCACTGGTTTTGTACTGGGATGTATGGGAGGGTTCCCTAGGGTGCCTTGGTCCAGAGGGTGCTGAGGAGGAGTGCTTTTCAGGGGTGCCCAGCTGCAGGACAAGGAGCTGTGGCCATAAACTAAAACACAGCAAGTTCCACCTCAACACAAGGAAGAGCTTCTTTACGCTGAGGGTGGCAGAGCACTGGAACAGGCTGCTCAGGGAAGTTGTGGAATCTCTCTCTGGAGACATTCAAACCCCACCTGGTTCCTGTGTCACCTGCTGTAGGTGACCCTGCCTTGGCAGGGCATTTGGACCTGGATGATTTCCAGAGGTCTGTCCCAACCCTCACAGTTCTGTGATTCTGTATTGGCAATAGGATGGATGCTACTGCACCATCAGAGTGGGGGGCTGCAGGGCACCAGTGCTCATCCCCAGGGTTCAATCTCTCTGTTCCCTTCATCCCCTCCAGACCAAGATGCCACCGAAGCCAGCAGTGGCAGGAGAGCTGCTGAGCCATCTTGGCTTCCATCCTCTCCTACCCTTGAGGCCCTTCCAAGCGTGCAGTTGGTGGCCTTACAGGTAAAAGACCAAGGTCACCCTTTGAAATCCTTGAGCTCCCAGCAGGTTTTCCATGCTGCAATCTCTGTCTCATCTCTCCAGGCTTTGCCACCCAAGCAGTAAGGGCAGCAGTGGAGGTGGAAGGGGCCAGTGCCCCCGAGGTCTTCCCCCCGCTTCCTCTCTCTCCCTTTCTTCCCTCAGGATGTGTTTATGCAGTTGTTTCCCTGCCATTGAGTTCGGTTTCCTTCAGATGCTGGTTGATTAGTCAGGAAAGCCGTGTCCCACTTCCGCAGCCCGTTCCCAGCTCCAGTTTTTATTTAGCCGCTTTGTTCTCCGGTTACGTAAGGTCAGCTGCCCTCGACGCCTTCTCCAAACACTGGGAGCTGGGGCCAGCCCAGCTCAGCCCTGCTGGAGACACCCAGCATCTCCTCCAGACCTGCTCCAGCTGCCCTGGGAGAGGGTGGCTGGGTGCTGCCCTCCAGGAGTCTCTCCTTGGTCATTTTGTGCCCGCTTTTTCAGGGAGATGGGCTGTAGGGCTGTGCCCAGCAGCTCCCCAGTCTTTGGGGCGATGGTGCAGATGATCTGGTCTGTCTGATAGGAATCCAGCTGCCTGCTTTGCATTGGGAGCGTTTTGCCAGCCTTGTGGGAGTTGAGCCAAGTAGCAGATGACCCAAGAGTGGTTGTCACTGAGGCCAGCCAGCCCAGGGAGGTGATTCTGCCCCTTTACTCCATTCTGATGAGACCCCACCAGGAGCACTGCATTTATGGCTGGGGGGTCCTCAGCACAGCAGGGACAGGGACCTGTTATGGCAAGTCCAGAGGAGGTCACAGCAGATGCTGAAGCACCTCTGCTGTGGACACAGGCTGAGTGGTTCAGTCTGGAGAAATGAAAGTTCTGGGCACACATTGGAGTCCTTCATTGTGAGAGTGGGCAGGCCCTGGCACAGATTGCCCAGAGATGCCCAGAGATGGCTGCCCCATTCCCTGGAACTGTTCAAGGCCAGCTTGGACAGGGCTCTGAGCAACCTGGCCTAGTGGGAGGTGTCCCTGGTTGGATTAGATGGTCTTTAAGGTCCCTTCCAGCTCAAACCATTCCATGATATCATAGGTGCAAGCCCTCCAGCCTGGTCTGCAGCTCAGTCCAAAGGGACGCCGACAGCAGCTGCTGCCTTGCACGGGGTATCTCTTGCACACCACTCTTCCTTCCCTTCTCCACAGCTTTGTGAGGAGAAGCAGTCATGGCCCTTTGTTTCCTCTCCAGCTCGGTCTGGTCTCTCCTGCCTGGCTTCCTGCCGGAGCTGGCGGGGACAGAGCCGTGCTCTCTGAGCACCTCACGCTGTAGGATGTTTCCTGGGAGCCTGGCTCCGTGTGTGGATGCACTGACATGCCTGGTGAGGTAATTGGTTTCCACCAGCAGTCCGTGGAGATCCCAGGAGTCAGTGGATTAGAAGTGTTGAGTTCAGACTCGCTGTGTCCCCACTGGAGAGCACACAGTGCTCCACAGCCTGGACAGGAGATGAGATGTTCTCTGATAGGGGTTTCCTTTAGACATATTTTTTGAGGGATTTTGTTCTGAATGAGCCAAACCACTCCCTTTCTGTTGTAATATCCCTTCATTTGTGTAATCGTAGATCTGCAGAGGTGGCAGTGTAGGGCAAGGTCCCACCTACAGATGGTGTGGAAAATGTTAGGGCAGCCTCTGAAAATACCAGGTGAGTGTGTAGGGTGCAGGGGGTCTTGGAAAGAGAGAAAAGAGAAGGTTGGCCCTTGTCAGATGGCTCAGATTTGCTAAACTGTTGTTTTCTGATGTTAGGGCAGGATAAAAGCGAAACCTCTCCTTACTCATCCTCCCCACAAAAGGCAAGGAGGCAGCTGACATCACACCACCAACCACTTGCTCGTGAAGGAGCCACTTTCCAACAGTTCTCACAGGATCAGGAGTGTGACAGCAGGGAGCAGAGGAGCCAGGTGGGAAAGAGAGAAGAAGCTGGTGTTCCTGAGTGCTCCCAGCTCTGGCATCTCCCTGAAGCTGTTCAGGAGGGCTGACTGTCTAAAATGCTCTTCTGCCTCTTGGGGAGGAGGGGGATTCAAAGGAAAGGGTGATTAGTTTCTTTTCCTGGATGCACTGGGATGCCTTGGAAAACCCTGGGAGAGACCATCCAGATGTAGTTTTAACTTGGCTGGCATGCCTGCAGGTATCCATCCCTCCTGGGATGGTCACAGCACGTGGCTGGCCAGAAAGAGTGGAGATTCCTGAGCAGAAGCTGGGATTAGTGATCTGTAGGTGCAGATAAAGAAGGCAATGGTGTAGGTAAGATCACTCCTAGCTGGGCTGCCTCAGTTTCCCCAGAATGTGAGGAATTTGGAGGATGGGGTGTGGAATGAGGTGAAAACAAACTAGCATCCCATTGCTGCGTGTTCCTTCCTACAGGTTATCTTCCACATGCTTCACCTTTCCGTGCAGGAGCCTCAGCCTGCTCTAAGCTCACCACCAAGCTTAACCCTTCCTGGTTTGCAGCTCTGCTGGGTATTTTGTTCTCCTGTACATTGGCTGAGGTACATTTTTGCTTATTGATTTACCGTAGCAAAGAGAAACGAGGCAGTCGTGGAGCACTAACCTTCCTAGGAAAGTCATCAGGATTGCCATCCAAGGCAGCCACGAGCACAGACCCTGGTTCAAGTGTGAGGGGATCCAGGAGGCAGAAAAAGCCTCATTTGGCATCAAAAATATGTACCCTGAGTCATATGGGGAGCCCCTTTTCTGGTGAGGTGCTGAAGCATCGGGAATTGCAAAGTCAGGTCGGAAGGGGAGAAGCATCCACGTGTGACCAGGCCAGAGCAGGTGAGCACAGCCTGCAATCCAGGATTTTCATGGGTTGGTTTCCTCAGCAGCATCCTGTGCTCTGGAGAGGGGAGAATGGAGATTTTCCAGAGCCCAGCTGAGCTGCCGACACGTTCACATCTGTTTCCAGCTACGCCCTGCTCCGGCTTTTTGGGAGGAGGAGGAGGAGGAGGAGGGGAGGATTTGCCTTTTTTTTTTTTTTTTTAACAGCTCTATTTTTATCCTGCTCCGCGAGGCTTTCGCTGCTCCGCCTTTGCAAAAGCTGAAATTCAAAACATCCTGGGGAAGGGCTGCCCGGGGGCGTGTGGGAGGGGGGGAAGAGACGCCGCGCTGATTCCCACATCGCTGCCCGGGGTTTCGCCGAGCACCATCTGGCAGCGCCGACTCCCCCACCGCTGGCACTCGGGCGGATTGGGGGGCTCACGGACCGGCTCCGGCTGCCACCGGGTTCATCCCTCTTGCTCCCAGAGGAGCCGAGGGAAAATCATTCTCCGGGCTGAGCTGGAAACATGAGGCCTTGGGGAAAGCACCGGGGTGGGAAGGATGCTTGGCCTCGCCGGCTCTTAGCTTACCCTCCCCTATATCCGAGCTGAAATTGCTTCCAATTAGAGATTGCGGTAAATCATTTTAGCTAAACCACCGCAAATACCCTTGTGGATGCTCTTTAACCAGCTTACCCAGCTTTAGCTCGCTTCGGAAAGGAATCAATTCCGCTCCAATCTTATTTCAATTTGGTTTCAGTGGAGTTAAGCGAGTCCACACCGGTTTTAATTAAGACTGGTTTGAAACCAATTATAGTAAATTAATAGAAGTTAGGTTTTATGGCAGGCTGAAGTTCCACGCTTCGTGGCTGAGGTAGGAAAATCCAAGTCGGTGTCAGACTCTGCCAGTCTCACCCGGAGCAATCTGGGGACACTTTGGCCACTGTAGGTCTCGGCACAGCTCAGCCCATCAGGCAGCCAGACGGCCTGAATGTTCCAGGCTGATGTACAATATATATTTATAAGGGCCTTAATATAGATCCCTAATTGCCTGTCTGGGCTGATTTATAGCGTGGCCACGCAAGCGATGGGAACGGTGTGAACCGCTGGTGAGTGCTCGGAAATGCAGCGGAGGCTTTGACAGGCGTTTGCTCCACTCACCCCACAGCTGGGGGAACGCATTCTGGGTGCTGGCTGAGGTGATCCGAGCAGCCCACTCGTGTCCCTGGCTCTATCCCAGGCTGTGAAGGGAGTCCCAGGGAATGCCTGGCGCTCTGGGCTGCAGGAGGGTGCCGTAGTCACGGACAGGACGACGGGTACTGGCGTTCAACTGACAGAGGATTTGTTCAGCTTAGGTATTAGGAGGAAATTCTTCGTTGTGAGGGTGGTGAGTCACTGGCACAGGTTGCCCAGAGGGCTGTGTCTGCCCCATCCCTGGAAGAAGTGTTCAAGGCTGTTTTGAATGGGGCTCTGAGCAGCCTGGTCTAGTGGAAGGTGTCTCTGCCCATGCCAGGGGGTTTGGAACTAGATGGGTGTTAAGGTCCCTTCTGTAATTTGATGATAAGGGCCCAGGCTGGTGTGGACTCACTGTGGACTCATCTTGTTTCACTGCTCTGATTTTCCTCTGAGCCCAAAATTCCCCCTTTGTTCCTATTCTCCTGGATGTCCGGCCTGAGTTTGCTCATTCCTCTGAGCGGGGATCTTTCTTCTTCCAGCTCCCTCCTCCATGCCAGATTAAATAAAAAAAAAAAAAAAAAGGCAGCAGAGCTGTGACGTGTCCACCAGCCCCGGCTACGTTAACAGCCGATCTGGCAGGTTACGGATCTGCAAAGTCTCGCTCCAGGGAAAGGGGGAGAGAGGTGCAAGCTCCAATTAATTATGCCACAGTTTTCTTAACACTTCTTCCTGCTTGTTTCTCATGTTTCGTCGAAACACTTGACAGGCTGCTCCGACGGCTCTGCCGAGCCGGGAGCGCCGCTGTGCCGAGCCGTAACCCAGCAGGGCGGCGAGCTGAGCCCGGGGCTGCACCGCGGCAAACGAGGTGCCAGCCGCTTCCTAGACATCCTGTAAACACAGCTAACGGGGAGTTTGGAGGGCTGGGAGGCTCTGGAAGAGAACTGCTCGGAGGAAGTGTTATCTGTGTAAACTCCAGCTGAGGTTTGGTTGAGGCTGCTGGTTTCTCTGGCAGGGCGTGCCGTGGTGGAAGCCTTCCTTAGGGACGTGCAGGCATAGCTGCTGGGCACCAGCTGGGTAAGGGATGGAGAAATGATCCCTCTGGAGTATTGTTTCCATGCTCCCAGAGGCAAAGGATGGTGGAGATGTGGTAGGCAGACTGCCACGTTATGCTTTCCTCTCCTAAGAAAAACAGGGCAGACTTGTTCGGATGGTCTCTGTATCCCACTCCCTCCTTGCTCCCAAGATCCCTGACCCACTGCCCAGCTTCCTCTAGGCTGGAAGTTTGGGAGCCAGTTAGTGGAATAAAACACCAGGACTCAAAGTCCTGCAGACTGCAGGTGGGATCTGATCTCCAAGGGGATCCTGACTTTTGGATGCTCAGCTGACCCAGCCTCCAGGTGGAGATGCAGGAGATGCTGCACCACCTCAGGTCATGGATCTGAGGGTGCTCCTGGGTGGTCAGTCTTGAAGCAGCATTCCCAGCCACACGGCTCCTGGGCTTTGTCCTGTGCACAGCAGAAGTGCTGGACCTCTCAGGGAGAAGAATTGCTGCCTTCTCCTGTTTTTCCTTTGGGCTGTGTTTTCAGGTGTGGGATGTTTGAGCTGGAAGGCACCTGAGGCAGCAGCGAGGTACAAAGTGAGGCTTTGCCACGTGGAGAGAGCACCAAACAGGAGCTGCTCCCAGTGCTGCTGCCAGAAGGGACTTGCCCAGGTAGCAGTGCCATCCATGCTGCTTGTAGGGCTCAGAGAGACCATTTTTGGGGTCTTGAGAAGGAAGAAACTCCAAGACCTTACCCCAGACAACCAGAACATCTTCCCCACAGCTGAGGGGAAATGTGATGCAATGGCAAACACTTGTGCTCCGGGAGGTGCCTGCCCTAAAGCCGGGTGTGGGGTTGCAGATGAACTAAGGGGTGGAGAGGACACTGGATTTTGGTCAGGATGACTTTGTATTTCGTTTTCCTTTTTCCTTGGCCCTGTATGTTCTTTTAGGTGCTAAACCCAAACCTGGGGAAGCTGCCCTGCCTGTGTCTCTGTGTATCTTTGGGAGAGGCAGGGTGGAAAACAGCCCAGTGGCTTTTCCATCAGCTTTCCTGGGCTTTGGCAGCTTAATTGCATCTTTAATTGGCTGCTCCGTGCTCTGCTGAGTGTCCATAGAAGCAGACAACATCCATAAATCAAACTGTTCAGGCTTCCGTCGGTTATCTGATGAAAGTACCGGGGAGGGGAATAACCATGGGGTGCTCGTGTGTGCCGACTTCCCTCCTTACTGCGGTCAGGAGTGGCCCTTTCCGAGGGGGAAATTCAGGGAGAGAGCTCCCCTTGTTGCAGAGCGGCCTTTGAAACGCTCTCTCCAAACATTTGCTTTGAGCGCTGTCCTGCTAAATAAACCATCTCCCCCGGGGTTTCACTGTGGGAAAAGCAATCTTCACCTGCTCTTGTGGGTTGGGAGGAATATTTCCCTGGGCTGGGAGCTGCCCCTTTGTCTGCCCACCCTGCAAACGGACCTGTACAGTCCTTAAGCCTGAAGCTCTGCTGTGGTTTGGCTGGTACTCGGTGCCACCCCTGGGGCAGGTTGTGTGTGACGCTGTTGCACCAAGTGGCTCCTGCTCAGGGAAGATCACATCTCTGAGTGTGAAGTGCTGTGACCCAGGGCTGAATGTGTGTGTTTGCCACTACGTGCGTGCTGGGTTTGGGGCATCTGTGGCCTGTGGGGTTGGATTAGAGGCACTTCAGCTCACCAGCAGTCTGGTTGTTTTGGGATGAGTGTACGTAACCGAGGAGGTGGGGATGCCTCAATTTAGAGTCTCAGGCACCCCTTTTCCTACCAGCTACTGAAGCTGAACATCTCTGGGATGAACTCCCCAAAAGCCCATTTCACCCCCAGCTGCTTCTTCCAGGACGGGGATCACCCTAGGATGCTTTCCCCTGGGCTGGAGGAAAATGCAGCAGGGCTGGCTCTGCTTGGACCTGCCAGATATGGTTATACAAGGCTTGGAAGTGTTTTTGTGCCCCAGCCCTCCTCTGCTGAGTGCTGTGACCATGGTTTGGGTGTCTCCTCTCTGATCCAGGCTTTGGCAGGAGGACCCTGGCTGCTCTAATTTGTTCTCCCCTTGCCTCCCCAGCTGTGAAAGGCTTGGAGTGCTCACCCTCCACCCCCACCATGAACTCCTATTTCTACAAGTTCATGATCAACCTGCTCAAGCGCTTCAGCAGCGAACGGAAACTCCTGGAGACCAGAGGAGCCTTCATCATCAGGTCAGAGCACTCCACCAGCCTCACCAAAGCCCCTCAGCACCCCTGGGATGGGTGGGACGGGGATGACAGGGTCGAGCAACCCCGGCTCCATGCTCCCTTGGAGCCAGAACCATTTCCTGAAGCCTCCCTTGCTCTCCAACAAACGGTTTTGGAGCAAACGGGATTTCGCCTTTCACGTGTCAGGGCACCATATTTCTCTCTCCCATCCCCGGAGGCAAAGTGGCTCCTTATTAAACAGTGTTGTCAGAGCCTGTTTCATGAAGAAACAACTAGACCAGCCAGAGCATAAAGACAGGTTTGCACTGGGAGTGCCAAGCCAAGTGAATCCCTCCACCGGGCTCGGCGAGGTGCCCGTCCAGAGCCATGTGTGTCGATGCACGGAGCTGGGAGGTTGTGCTTCAGCTCTTCAAGTGGCAGAGGCTGGAGAGCCAAGAGTTGTGGAGGGCCAGGGGTTGTGAAGGCTGGATTGCCAAGCAGCTGGCAGGGAGTCGTGTTTAATGCAGTGACATCTGGGGCAAGGGGTATCAGCTCCTCAGCTCGCCGGGAAATAACAGGGTTAACGGTCGAGGCAAGGTGTAGAAATCAGTAAGGGAGTTGGTGGAAGGAGCTGGCAGGACCCTAGGTTTTCCTCCCTTGCTTTCATGGATGTGGCATCAAAATGAACAGGGGGAGAGCATGAGATACAAGCCATGCTCTTGTAGGAGAAGAGAGCTGACTCTCTGAAGGCAGAGGGGTGTGTCGGGTACTGATAAGAAGGTCCCATCACTCACAGTGGAAATGGGAAAACACAGCAGGCAGAGCTCCCAAAATCTGCAAAGCTGAGCTGGGTGTCAAGTTTGTGCCCAGGTCTTTGGACAGCCTGAGAGCACACTGAATACATCCCAGAAGCAATATCTCACTTGTAGTGTCCCCTCTCCTCTCCCTGGTCTGGACAGCCCCTGGGATGAGCCACCCTTGACAGGGAAGTGGCCCCATGACGTGTTGGGGGAGCAACAGTGAGCCTGGGCAGGGTCCCATTTGAAAGCCCTCCTGTACCAAGGCCCACCCTAAATTTTTCCCCCCAGCTGTGGCAGGGTGAGCCTTGGCAGGCAGGCCCAGCTTCCCCACAGCCAGCCAGCGGTGCGGTGGGACTGGCTCAGGGCAGCTCAGCAAGCCGAGGCTTCTTACGGTGACTCATGCCCCAAAAAAATCTGGCAAAGCAGAAAAAAAAAAAAACCAAAACCTAAAAAAATAGATGACTCTGTCCTTCGTCAAGTCATGTTGTGGCTCACGTGGGATGGTGATGCAGGTCTGCAGCCAAAGTGGTGGTTCTGGGAAGGGTGAGCCGTGCCCTCAGGTGCCAGAGATTAACTCTGGAACCTGCTGATGGCTGGTGAAGGGCTGATGTAAACATCAGCATCTCTGCTGCTTCCAGAAAAAGCAGGATGAGAATAGAGGAGGAAAACTTTTACAGGACTCTCTGGCAAAGATCGATCTCTTGCCAGAGAGACTCAGTGAACGTGGGAGCCTCGTGGAGCTATTTTTAGCCCCTTTTCAAATTGAAGCCGTATGCGTGTTCCCACGTTACATCCCTCCCCTGTCCACAAGCCAGCTCAGCTGTTTTGCACAGTGGGGTGGGAAGCCAGCCTCGTGTTTGACTGGAGAGATGCTGCTGATGTCTCATCCTGGGCTGGAGAGCACGGGTGTGCTTGAGAGACCGGGCTGGTGTTCGCTAAAGCACCTCTGGCACAAGCTCTTCGCTCCCCTTGGGGACCACTGCTGCCTCTTTCTGCTGACAGCAGACCTGGGAACGGCGAAGCAGAGAAGGAAAAAGACCCGTTAAGTTTAGGCAGTGATTTGCAGCTGAAGGATTAGCGCTCACAGGAAAGGGAAACGGGGGGTTTATTCAAGCACAGCGCCGCAGTTCTGCCCGTCGTGTTGCCAGTGGGCAAGTTCAAAGGTCTGTGAGGTCAGGTGGGGGCTCTGTGGTTCAAGGTAGTTTATTTCTAATCCAGCTCAAGTTTGTTCATGCCTGGTTGCTGACTCTGAAAGGACTTTAGTCTCTGCTGGTGTGTCTCTGGGGTCTCGGAGACAGAGGTTATGGTACATTGTGTGCCTGAGGATTGGAGCAGGGTTTGAGAGGTGACCCAAGAGATGGATTGGTCTGCTGCCTTCCCCAGTGGGATCCACTGCAACATAACTGCATCAAACTATGGTGTGATGCCTCATCCATGCCAAAGGATTTAGGGTTAGGATCCCCTCAACCCAAGGGGATCTCACAGAGGGAGAGCCTACCATCATGGGGAGCCCACATGCTGGGCTGAGCCCCAGCAGGAGGAGGATGAAAGGGCAACATCCAGGAGAAGGCTCTTCAAAGCCATTTAGATGCCTCCTGAATGCAAGGGACCCTCTTTGTGAAGGGATGTGCCAAGGGGGCTCCAGTGACAGGAATCCCCTGAGCCTCGTGCTTTCCCACCCCTCTCCCCCTGAGGGAAGAGGGAAACCTGCTCCCATGATCTCTTCCAAGTGATTTTTTTTTTTGTGAGGCTTGGCATCAGTTTTCTGCATCACAGCTGACAGGGTTCCTTTGGGGGTCTGTCTCTCTCACTGTCACTTCTGACTCTTTTTAGGCTGGAAGCCAGTAAAATTATTCTGCCTTCAAAGCTCAGAATTCCAAGTGCTGCCTTCTCTTCTCGAGCCAGGCATGTTTGCACTCAGAGCTTGCTCCCAAAGTGTTGTCACAGGCAGGAGCATCAGAGTTACCTCCCACCTTGATAAGCAGGTCTGGGACCTTCCCCCACTCCTCGCTGACTGCCCTGGCTGGCACGTGGCCCTCCTGGATTCAACAGAGCCCTAAAGCCAGGAGCAAACAGCCCCATTCAGCTGCTGGCCTCCCGACGATGGCTTGGAGCAGCAGAAGAATGCAGAGGAGCTTCCAAGGCATCACATGGCTCCTTGGAGCAGCACAGCCACCCTCTGGGCAGGAACCCCGTGGAGGGAAAGCTGCTTGGCCGGTCAGAAGGCAGGCAGTGGAGCAGCACCGAGCTTTTCAGCTCACACTGAGATCTGCAGGCCGGATTTAACGCTTGTTTGTGGGTACCAGCGCTGTGGGATGGGGGGATTAAGTGAGAGGTTAAACCCCATGGACATCAGTGTTGCTGCTCAGAGGATAGGGCTGGCTGGCCTTGGAAGGTGCTGTGCCTCTCCTCTTGTCCCTCCCATGGCTGTTTGTGCTGTCCCCATGCCATCCCCAGGGTCAGCCTGAGCTGCAGGAGCCAAAGCAGCCGGCTTTGTGCCGCTCTTAGAGATGGAGCAGCGAGGGGGTTCATGGCTGATACGCTCTGCCACAGCAAATGAACCCTCCAGGGTGTGGGATGTGCTTGAGTGGCTGGAGACATCCCCGTGCACGTCGTGGGGGGATGCTTTGAAGTGCAGGGCTTAACTTTTAAGCCCGGCGAGGCCGTTTTCTCGCCGAGCAGTGGCACCCTGGGGCACGGGAGGACGCCTGAGTCAGCACTTCGCTCCCCAGGCAGGGGCCTGCGCGCTAGGGGTTGTCTCAGCTTGTTTTATGGATCTGTTAAACAAACCTCCACACTGCCTGGCACCTTCTCACGGGGCGTTTTCTGAGGTTAAACTGCTTGGAAGGGGCCCTGGGGTGACTTTGCAGCCACCTCCTGTGCAGCGCTTGTGGGGCTTGTCTGTCCTAGTGGGGATTGTCCTTGGCTTTTGAGGGGATACTTGAACCCTGGTGGGGGTGGCCAGGAGGTTCTCCATCCACTCTGCAAGACATTGGAGCAGATGAGGATGTTCAGCCAATTTCTGGCGTTAGCTGGAGAGCTGGAAAATCCCAAGTCTCGTGACGGGGCCACGGGTTTATGGTTCCAGCAGACGGGAAAAGTTCACCTGGCTGGAAATTCTGCCTGTTCCTTGAGGTCTCAAAGTCCTGCTGGGAGGAGGCCAGTGGAGAGCTGGATTGAAAAGAGGGCAGAGCTGAGGACAAACACTGGCAGGTCATGCTGGGTGCGGGAAGGGCTGTGTGGTGATGCCCTTTGTGCTGCAGTGGCTGGTCCCCTCGTTTTGGGCATGACAGGGCTCTGCTGCCCTCTGAGAGGCTGGGGCTGACTGTGTGGCACCTGTTTCTCCACAAAAAGTAGGGAAAAAGAAGCCAAGTGAGTTTGAACCTGCTAACCAGTACGAGGAATCAGAGAGGGGGGGAGCAGAGGGCCGGCGTGTCCTGTGGAGCGCAGACATCCATCCGATGCTCTTGGCAGGCCAGCAGTGAGGTGCATGTTAAATCACTCTCTACTCAGTATGCCTGGCATTCCCAGGGCTGTGCTCTCCATCTGGGAGAGTGGGAAGGGAAGGGGAAGCCTGCCAGCATCCCGGTGAGGAGGGCTGTGGGGAGGGAGCGGGGTGGGGGTTTAGCCACAGGTTTGGGTAGCAAGGGTTGTGTTGGGGATCATGTACAGAGGCAGTGGGTGTCTGCTTTGGTGGTAAGGGGATACTGCAGTGCCAGGATGCCACCATACTGCAGTGAGCCAGTGTCCACCCACGCCACCCTGGCTCCCACCCCATCCCTAACCTCATCCTTTCCTCCTGCTGTGCTGTCCCCACCGCCCAGCCCCTCACTGGGGGAGGCTCAGGAGCTGGTGCTAACCAAAACCCTCCTCTTCTCCCAGGCCTGGGTGCTCTGGAGCTCCCCTGGATACACATTTTGCTTGGCCAAACATCCCAGTAGCTCCTGATGAGCTGGAGGTGCCCAGTGCTGGGATGCACAGTCCACTCCTGCTCCTCCTTCCTTTGGGTGTGCTGATGCTGCTGTGCCCCCTTCCAGCTCCCACTGCCAAACCCGTGCCCTGAAAATCCCTCTGCGAGCAAATCTGGGCTGGAGGGGGGGACACGTGTCACCTCTTCCTCTCTCCCACCCTCCGTGCCACTGCATTGCAGAACAAAACCTGCGTTTGTTTTTGCGGGAACCGCTTGGCTCGAGCTCAGCGGAGGGCAGAAAAAAAAAAAAAAAAAAGAAGGGGGGAAAAAAAAAACCCAGAGCCTCTTTGATAAACTGTGATATGAACTCGGGTAAAATCCAAACAGCTGTGAGTGCTACAAGGGAAGCTTCTGTGTCAGGAGGCAGCGAGCCTGCGAAAATCCACTGCTGTGCCTGCCAGGATGCTCGCTGGCCGCCTGCCCTTCGGCTCTAATGAACTGTGCGCTCGCCATCCCCCTCCTCGTGCCTCGCCGAGAGGAGGAACCGGAGAAAGCCTTTTAGTTGGGTTTTTTTTTTTGGTTTTGTTTTTTTTTTTTTTTGTCCATTTGCAAAGCAGAAAGAGGGGCTCCCTCGTGCCCAGGACTCCAGCCAGGCATGGGGTGGTTGAGCATCCCCTGGTTCTGCAGAGGTCAGTGGGCTTCTCCTTGCTTATCTCCAGCCCATCCTTCTGCACCTCCCTTTGACTCTCCCTGCTCCCCAAAATCTCCTCAGCTTGCCATGCTTGGAGCTATAGTGGTGTGGTGGCAACTGGGCTTTGCTTTCCTGCGTCTCCCTCTGCCCCAGCCATGCACAGTGAATGCTCTCCAGGCTCCTCCTGGGCCCTAATGGGAATTCGGGGTGGAAGCCAGCAACCCCACTGTACCTCCAAAAAAAACCCCAGCTCTCCAGTTACCTCTCACATCACCCCATGGGCTCTGCAAGCCCACAGGAGCATGTGCCTGTTGAGGTTTTAATTCACCAAAGGGCTCGGGGCTCTCCGATACCCTCCCAGCCCCACGGAGCAGGAGCCACAGGGGAAAACCCAGATTTCCCTTGGCTAGAGGTTGGATCTGGGGTTGCAACACACCAGCAGTCACCAGCAGCGTGACCTTCACAATGGTTGCTCTGCCTGAGGATTATCCCTGCTGGGAGAGCAGGAGCTGGGCCAGCCCTGGCCAGCCCCCTCCTAGGGCAGGACCCCCAGGGAAGGACAGGAGATGCCTCCACTGAGCTGGGCTGGGGGGTTGGGGTGCACAGGCCCTGGAAATGAGTTCACTGTCCTAACCCACCAAAGCTGCACCGAGACCAGACGTACTCGGAGCTGCCTGGAAGGATTTGATGGGTTTTCCTGCCGAAAAATGGGAACCACATGTGAGCGGCAGTGCTGGAGTGGGCTGGGACTAATTTGGGTCAGCGAGAGGGTGGAGGGGAGGAAAGGGAAGTGTGCGTAGGGGAAGAAAATCCTCCCAAAATGGCCAAGTTCCTTCAAAGGGCAGGTCCCCAGGCAGCGATATTTGCTCCCTCCCAGCACTTTTCCCTAGGATCTCAGCAGGAATGTGGAAGGGGGAGGTGGGAGAAGGTGGGCTGGGCAGTGGGGAGAGAAGCCCACAGCCGCCCTGCTTGCTGGCCATTGCAGAGCAGCATTTCAGCACAAGCAGCTTCCAAGGTGTCTCCCAAATTTTCCTTGCCTGAGGGTGAGGACCCTCATCACGGGGAAGTGGAGGTCGGTGCAGACAAAGGGCTGGTTTTGGCTGCTAAATTAACCTGTCTGATCCCGTCAGTTGAGGCTTGAGTGTTCTGATGGTGTTTCCCTTTGTGACTCTGCAAATGTGACAGCTCAGTTTATTCATCTCTGTGGAGGGAAGAGCCAGGAATTCGGGCTGAATAAAGGCCCCCACCTGTCTTTTAGGGCATCTTGCTCAGCTTTGTCTCCAAGGCACAGGGCACTCAGTTAAAAACCTCACCTCAGCCCAGTGGGTCTGGCTGGGCACGCTGCTCCCAGGATGGGATATCCTGGGACAAGATACATCTGGATGGGACATTTATAACCCCCCACTGAAAGTGTGGAGCTGTGCAAAAGCCACCTTGGCTGGAGCTGCTTCCCTTCGGTGCGTGAGCTGCTCTCTGTGCTCTGCTGCACCTGGAGCTGGTTGTTGTGTAGTATTGGGGTTCTTAGGGTTCTGGCAGGGCAGGGAACATCTGTCTGCTCTCCTCTCGTGCATCTGTGGGCCTTGGAGGGTTTGAGGGAGCAAGGCTCCTTAGGCTGCATCCCTCCTTGGGATTTTCCTGGCTTGGAAGGCAGGGCAGGCGTGGTGATCCAGCTGTGATGCTGAAAGGCAGTGAGAGGCAGCTGGTGTGAAGGCAAGCCCGGCACTAGAGCTGAAATGACATCTGGGATGTCTAAACCACGGCACAAGTGGGGTATTTTTTCAGCTGACACTCGAGTAGGGAGTGCAGCAGGGCTCACTGAATTACTCACAGGCACCTCCTTCCTGAGCTCTGGGATGTGCTCGAGTTGTTGGTAGAAGAGACAAGGCAGTTTCACCTCCCACCCCAGGGCATGTTCATCCCTGAGCCGTGGGACACTGCCACCTCCTTCCAGTCCCTTTTTCCTTTCCCTCTGGAGAGCTTCACCCTCAAACACACCATGTATTCCTGCCACGCTCTATCCCTCTGCTTTCAGAGGTTTAGAAATGCCCAGCAGGACCCTCTTCCCCCAGATTTGCCTTCCCTCCAGGGGGATCCAGAGGCTCATCCTCCTCTAGGACAGCAACCTGCTCCTCAGCTGTACTTCTAGGAACAAAAACACTTTTATTTCTTCATCTTAAAGCAAAGTGATGTGGAAGGGTAAGCCCAGGGACCACGGCTCTCATCTCTCTACAAGCTGTGCACGCCCTGAACAGGATCAGCCTCTCCCAGCTCCTGTTGCCACAGCTTTGTGCCCGCTCCTTTAACCTATTTTATTTGCAGTGAAGAGAAATTGTAGGGGGAGAAATAAGGCGCTTGTCAGTTTTCTTGAAAATGAGGCCACAGCTGTCAGCCTGAGAGGGAAGCGGACGTCTCGAAGGAAGGATCTGCCGCTGCTCCACGCGTCTCCCCCGCTCCTCAGCCAGCCTCTACCCTTCCTCCTCCTCCAAACAGAGGATGGTTGCCTGAAAACATGACTGCCCAGTGTGAGTGCCCCCTCTGGGGTCGGGCTCTGCAGGGCTCACTTGTCCATGAGTCGTTCCTCTCAGCTGGATTACAGCATGTGCTGTAATGCTGCTGCTGGTGCCTCCTGCCTGGGGCTTGAAGCCCCAAGAGCCTCGGGCAAGAGTTGCATTTTCTGTCCATTTTGCCATCAAATCGTTGGCAAGTTTAAAAGCTGGAGAAGAAATGCTTCAAGGTGGTCATTTTTGTGTTCCTGGAGGGTTTGGAAGGGGATGGTTTCCTGTTTTCCTCGTGAGCCTCCTGTAGATGCTCAGATGTTTGTAAAGCTCTGCAGGTCATCAGTGGCTCATCAAGTGCAGGTCATCAAGGCCAGGTTGGTTGGGGCTTGGAGCAGTGTGGTCTAGTGGAGGGTGTCCCTGCCCGTGGCAGGAGGTTGGGAATGAGATGGTCTTTAAGGTCCCTTTCTGTGGGCAGGATAGTTTTATCCATAAGTCACCATGGAGTCTTCTCAAGGAAACTCATGGGACACACCAGTGTGGGCAGCTGGAGGCTGGTGCTGGTGGTCTGTCTGGTGGGCTTCACCTTGGAGGAGCTTTCACATTGATCTGTGTTATATTTTAAGAGTTGGGCCATGCCTTGGGCTGAGAGGACCATTAAGTTTCCAAATGTAGTTGTCTTCTAGCTTCTGGCCCATCCCAAAGGATATTGGTGGTTGATCCTCTTCTGTGCTGAGGATGATCAAAAGAAGAAACTGAAGAAGAAGCCTGAAGAATCTTCTTCTGAAGGAAGTCTTCCTTCTCCTTGCTCCAGCCCTGTTTCCCTCTGTGATTCGTGTGGAGCTGGGGGTGTTTCACTGATCACGCAGGTGTCCAGAGGTGCTGGATGTCTGCTTGGATAACGGACGGTGACCTCTCTGAAGGGGGCTGTTCTCCATGCATGTCCAAGATGGGAACAGGGCTGGGTTCATCACGAGTCAAGGTGGATGTGCCCAGCTTTGGGCTGGGCTCTCAGCTTTGGTGGGCGAGTGGGCAGTGGGGAAGCCATCCCGGCACTCTGGTGTCCGAGGGGAGCATCGGGAGGAGCAGAAGCCACGGGCTGGGGCTCTGCAGGGCCGTGGTGCTGTTTCACCAGCGGGAGCTGGTCTGAAACACTGGTGTACATTTGTTCTGTGCTGCTCTCAGGCACTGGCTGCTCGGGGGATCCCGGGGGAGCGCCCTGCAGATGAGGCAGCCCCAGCGCCGCGCTGGCACCGCCGGCGGTTGTCGCGCTGACGGCTCCTGCCAAGCAGACGCTCCGGGGGAGGGTTCTCTTGTTTGCAGGGAAACACTCTGCACCTTTCCCTTTTTTTAAGCGAAGGCATCGCAGGGGCCTGTCCCCGGCTCTCCGAGATCCACACGTCTCCTCCCAGAATCCACACGTCTCCTCCCCACATCCGCACATCTCCTCCCGGGATCTGCACGCCTCTGGTCTGCAGCTTTCGCTGAGTTTCCCCGGGGAGCTTGATAATCATTCCAAGAAACCGGAGATGATGAGGGTCCTTCTCCTCCCCAAACCTGCTCCCCTGCTCCTAAAGCTCCCAAACCCTTCGAAATCCATTAAACGCTGTGAATTTTGTAAAGCGGGAGCTGCCGGGGTTGCCATGGTTTCCCTTGCCTGGAGGAGCTGCTCTGGAGCCTGGATTCGGGAAAGGGGGGGATTAGGATGGAGGACTGGGGTTGTCTTTGCCGCTGTGGAGGGAAAGGATGGGGGAATGGCATGCTTGTGCTTTCCCTGCTTGCTCTCTTCTCCTTCTCCCCTTCCAGTCCTAATTTTATCTGTGCTTGCTCTGCAAATTCCTAAAGGATCCCAGCTGCTGGGCCAGGCTGGGGATGCTGCTTTTCCTGGCAGGAGGATTTCAGGGGAATGGGGATGGGCAATGGGCATCGTGGAGGCTGTGGATTCCCTGGGCAGGCGTGTTAAGCCAGGGCATCTCCTGGGGAGCCCGGAGCGGGCAGGAAGGGTGGGGAAAAGCCTCGGGGAGGAGAGAGGAAGAGAGCGGAGGAAGAGGAGGGTTGGGAGGAAGGATGGAGGGGCTCTGCCCTCCTCGCAGCTGTGGAAGTTGTTGTTCGACTGGTGAGCTGAAAAGCAGAGCAGAGCCCTTTGGAGCATCGCTCCCTGGCCTCTGCCAGCTCCTTCCCCAGCTCCCGCTCTGTCCCACTTGCTGGAAGTGGGACGAGACACAATCCTCTCCCAGCTGGGGCCCCATGTCTATTAGCCCAGAGCTAATAAAGCAAATCACTGGTGCTTAATGAAGAAGCACCTGCTTAATTGAACACAGCGGGATGGTGGCCAGGCAATGGGATGGGACCAGCAGCGTTTCCCCCCCAGGCTCCCCACAGGTCCCAGTGGAGGGGATGGTTCCGCAGTTAGGCTGGATTTCATCTTAACTTTTTTTTAATTTTAGGAAGAACCAGACTTTCGCCTTCTTTGAGGAAGCTTTGGGCTGCCCTGACCCCTCTGCTGCCCCTTTCCTGGAGGGTGGCTCAGGGCAGGGATGGGGCTGAAGTGGTTAAAGGGGCGAGCGGGTGGGATGGGAGCTCAGACAGCTCCCTGAAATGATGATGTTTAGATTAGCCGGTTTCCAGGCATCGAGTTGTCAAAGCAAGAGGACTGGGAGGGACGCCGGGGCTTGCCCTTAATTGGAGATGTGGCTCTAAAGCCACCCCATCCCTCCAGCATCCCCTGCCCCTTCATGATCCCTGTCCTCCGTGTTCCCATACCCCATCCCACCCCACCCATCACCAGTGTGATGGGAATTCGCTGCGACTGCACTGGCCCCTCAGTGGCTGCTGGCTCAGAGATGCAGGGGGACCCCAGGGTGACGTGGCCATGCAGAGCCTGTGGTGACCTCTGCGACTCTTCCCGTGGCCAGCATTGTGTCGTCCTTTAGGCAAGGGGAGGGCAGGGTCCTGTGATTGCAGCAGGGGCTAGAGGTGACCTGCTGGGTCCCTGGGGAGCCCCACTGTGCTGGGGGTGTCCCCCACGCTGCAGGCACACGCTGCCTCCCATCTGCCTGCAGAAGCTTTCCCTGGCTCCGTCGGAGAGGCTTGAATAACCCTTTTAATTTAAGGAGTTAAATTTTAATGGCCTAAATACCACACTTCATTATCACCATGCGCCTGTGCTGCCGGCTGCCTGATGTCTCCAGCGTGGTGCCGTGATGCTCTGAGGCTCCTGCCTCCCTGGGGACACTTCCTCCCCTCTTCTTCCATGCCAGGAGGTCCCTGGGGACTCTCTAGGTCCCCATGGATGAGGGGATGCACATGTCACCCGCAGGGATGCAGGGAGAGCTCCAGGGAGAGGCATCTCGCTGTAATGATGCGTCAGGGGGGATTAGCCAGCTCCTTCCATCATCACATCACAAATATTTGGGGAGATATAAATATTAAAGGGTGTGTGTGTGTATACACGTGTATTTATGGGATATCTGGGATATATTTATGGAGTGTACATATAAGGGGCACGGTTCCCACTCACTGTCCCCTCTGCCCTGTCCCCTTCCACAGCCACCCCGACGGCATCTCAGTAGAAGCCACCTGTCCCCTGTCCGGCCCCTTGCGCTGCCTCTTCCCAGCCAGCCTGGCGTTCCCCTCGTGCCATCGAAGCCTCCCAAGGGATGGGCTCTGGGGGACCCTCCCAGCCCCCCAGCAGCCGCCTGGTGCTGGCAGTTGGGCTCAGCTGCTGGCTGCTGTCACAGAGGCCGGCAGCTGCAGGACCGGCCAGTTGTCCCCTCCTTCGGGGACCCTGTTGGGATGTGCCGACCAAAGGGCTTCACTTAGCGGGAGGGAGTTCAGGAGGATGCTGTGCACTGGCAAACTTATTCTGCTGGTGGTTCCCAGAGAGCCCTGGGGGCAGCTGGAGGGGTTGGTGCCCAGGCAGGGCAGCATCCCCGTGGGGTGACATGGCTTTGGAGCGGAGGGACAGTCTCCATGTGGCTGCTCCTTTAACACCCCGACAGTTTCCAGTTCCCCCAGTGCCAGGAGGGGGGACAATCCCAGCCCTTCCTCACTAATGAAAACCAGGCCTGAAATTAGAAAGCGTCTCGCGTTGGGCTCGCTGGGAGCGCGGCGTTCGCCAGCCGAGCGGCACAGCTCCTATTTATGGAAAACCAGAGCCTTCCCTTCCCGTGGAGGAGCAGCAGAGGGGGGACCTGCCCGGTGTCCTCGCTGTGGGCGGACAAGGGGAGCTTCGGAGGTCACTGAATTGCCCTCCATGCTCCCCAGGGCCGTTCCTGCTTGTTGGAGCTCTTTCTGTCACCTTTATCCCTACGTGAAAAGCACCAGCTCCCTGCCAGCCACGAGCAGCGCAGCCGGTCCCCGGCTGTACCAGCACACCGAGCGCTTCGCAGCTGGGGCTAAAACTGTCCTGGTGTTTGGCCCTGCAGGACCTCTCCCCTCTTTGGGCACAGTAAATCACCCCACTTCACAGTCTGAGTGCCCAGCATGGCTGCTGGGGGAAGTTCAGCAAGGAAGGGGCACCCAGCTGTCCCCTCTTAGTGGTGGTAGAAGGGTAGTGTGGAACCATCTTACTCCTGGGCTGGGCTTGGTCCTGCCCAGGCTGGGCTTCATCTGCCACAGCTGGCAATGATCAGATCCTGCCTGCAACGCTGAGCTGTTGACTTGCTTTTGGCCCCATCAGGATGGACTAAAAGCCTGTGCCTTCCCCTTCCCTCCCTCCACGCCTCACTTTCCCACCGCCCTCCCTCCTCCAGCCAGCCCCGCGTCCAAGCGGCGAGAAATCAGGGAAGCGTTTTCATCCCCATGAATGCAGCCGGTTACGTAAGAATAATTGGGATAAATGAGCTTATTTATCACAGCCCGTTCCGTTTTAGCGGGGTCCAGGGCGATCGCCGGGCTGGGTTATGTAAAATCCCGCACAGAGCATCCCATTGTCCGGCGGCAGCCACGCGGGATGCGGGAGCTGCCTGGGTGAGGAGAGCGCTGGGTGAGGAGGGGACGCGTTATTTGGCACGACGAGGAGGTGGGAGAGAGATCTTCCTCCCTGTGCTGAAGAGGGGAAAAAAAATCTCTGTCTCTTCATTGTCCTCCTGCATCCCTAAACCCTAAATCGGGGTATGGTCTGTGGTGTCTTAAGTACAGCCATGTAATCTTCCACTAGTCCTTCCTCATGGAGATGGGGGCTGAAAACTCACCTCCTTCCTCCTCCTCACCCCAGGAGGTGAAAACATGACCTTGGTGTGGGGAGTTCTGGTGTGCCCTCCACGTCCTGGCCAAACCAAGCAGCTGCTCCTTGTTTGGCCTCTTTAAACCCTTCCAAGATAGCTCCAGGTGGAAATCTGATGCCCAGCTAAGGTTATCTGGCGGGGAATGGTGCTCGGTAGGAGCTGGGGGAAAGCAGAGTTGCTGGGGGGAAACTTGGTGCCAAGTTTCCCTATCAGCCTGTGGGGGAGATGTGGGGACCCAGGGAGCATCCCAGTTTCAGGAGAAGCTGGGGAGCTGGGTGGGCTTCCCTCCACCTCTCTGATGCCCAGTGGGGAGCTGAGCTGGTGCTGGGCAGCATTTCAGGTGTCCTCGGACACACTGCCCAAGAAAGCAAGAGCCTGGAGAAAA
Organism: Empidonax traillii; assembly: GCF_003031625.1. Taxonomy (NCBI): domain Eukaryota; kingdom Metazoa; phylum Chordata; class Aves; order Passeriformes; family Tyrannidae; genus Empidonax; species Empidonax traillii. Next base: position 332,898 of record NW_020955658.1, on the reverse strand, counting down.
ACAGGAAATCCCCAAATCCAAACAAATGTGGGAGGGGGAAAAAAAAAAAAAAAGGACAAAAAAAAAATCTGTTTTTTAGTTTCTGGTCTAAAAAAATGTTGAAAATCTTGGGAATGCCTCAAGGTTTGTTAAGCAGGACATTCCTGCCGTGACCCAGCCAGGCAGATCATCGTGGGCTACAGTGCTGGTTACGCCGTGTTTTGGGGAGAGCGCTGCTGGCAGGGTGTCCAGTGGAGCACAGGCATCTTCCAGCCTCACCAGCTGGAGCTCTGGAGCCACTCAGCACCGGATCTCATGGCACCCAGAGCGTGGAGTTCAAAGAGCAGCCTCTGGCCCCGGGGCTGCCGGGTTGCACAATGCTGGGAGGGATTGTTTATCCCCCCAGGCCAGGCTCACAGGGGTGTTCCCTGCTGTCAGTGGGATGCTGGTCTGACTGGTGCTGCTGCACCCTCCCTGCACTGCTCAGGGTGGGAAGTAACCCTGGAACCTCCTGAGGGAGGTCACAGGTAGGCTGGAGGTGGCACCAAGCTGTGGTGGTGGGTGCCAGCAAGGTTGCCAGAGCAGCGTGATCAGAGATCTGTGTCACCCCAGCTATTTATTTTCTGTTCTTGCCCTGCAGCCTGCAAATGCAGAGACTGGTACTGCCCCACAGCATCTCCCTTCTCGTGCCCCCACACTCACCCAACCTCTGGTGCCCCCCTATCTCCTCCCTGTTCCTCTCTGGAGGAGCAGGCTCTCATCAGAGTCTCGTTGGTGCTCATTAACCATCCTTCCCCCCTGGTTTCTCTCCTCTCTGATACACAGGCAGCTTTGTCTGCTCCTGAATGCAGAAAACATCTTCCACTCCATGGCAGACATTCTGCTTCGGGAGGAGGACCTCAAGTTCGCCTCTACCATGGTCCACACCCTCAACACCATTCTGCTGACATCCTCCGAGCTCTTCCAGCTGAGGAACCAACTGAAGGACCTGAAGACCCCGGTATGGGCAGCAGGAGCGGGCTCAGTGCTGGGGGGGACATAATGGGGTGGTGGGGACCAGGCAGCCACCTAGGGATGTGTCTTGCTGCTCAGTCCCTGCCTGGCAGCTCCCAGGGTTGGAGCCCAGGTGACTCTTTGTTCCTGCACTCTTTAGGATTGAGGGGGGCTTGGAGGACGTGCCCAACTCTATCTCCCTGGGATGGGAACGGGCTTCCCAAGCCCTCAAGCAGCTGCTGCCTCCCTCCCTCTGCCCTAACACGGGCTGGGGGTCAGGTGACAGCAGGAGTAGAGCCCCCCAGTCCCTCAGCTGTCCCTGCCAGGAACGTGCCTGTGGGATTTGCCAAGCAGCTGCCACCAGCACCAGTGACATCCAAGCAGGGGGAAGAAGGAAGAAGACTTCTCCTCCTGCTGAAGGCCAGTGATGCAGTTGTGTCCCCTTGGGTGGGACAGCATCATCCTCTAGCCCCTTGTCCTGTGCTGGACACAGCAGCCCTGAGGGCCACCTCATCACGCTGTCACCCCAAAACCCGCCTGATCTCCATCTCCCCACGCTGGTGGGCTCATGCCAGTGCCAGGTGGACTTGGTGGGTCCAGAAACGTCCCTTCGTGTCTTGGTGGCAGTTGCCAGCCCAGGGGGGTGGGTGTTGGGTACCTGGGGCTCTCCATACCATGTCCTTGCTCCCACTGGTGACCAAACCCCAATGGTTCCCTCTTTCCCCAGGAAAGCCGTAACCTCTTCTGCTGCCTGTACCGGTCCTGGTGTCACAACCCCGTGACAACTGTGTCCCTCTGCTTCCTCACCCAGAACTACAAACATGCCTACGACCTCATCCAGAAATTGTATCCTTTGGGGATTTTCTGCCAGGCGGGTGGCCAAGCTGCCTCTCGGTCCCTCTGTGGCCACCAAGGTCACCCTGCAGGCCAGCCCAGCCTCCTCCCTGCAGCCCATCATTACTGGGGCAGGGCAGCCTTTGCTGGGCGTGTGCCAGCTCCCTTCCCCTTGTGTCATCCTTTTTTTTGTGGTGTAGAGAGAGGAAAGCGTGCGCTGACTGAGCCTTGACCTTCCCTTTCCCAGGAGGGGAGGCTCCTCCACGTCCTTTTCCTCCCAGGAAGACGAAGGCTTTGGCCTCCTGGCCTGATGAGGAGCAGGCAGTGCCCAGCACGGCGCAGTTCCCTGTGAGCTCACCATCTGCCTGCAGCAGAATGATTATTTTCCTGTGCCAGCAAACCCCAAGCCTCCCTGAGCAGTTTTTCCATGTGAAGAAGCTCAGTAACACGCTAGCTTCCCCTCCCAGCTCTCACCAGCCTTCCCTCTGGGGGATGTGCCCTCTCCGTGGGCCAGGAGGGTAAATGCAAGCATCCTCCCTTGCACCATCACCCTGCCTGCTCTCAGCCTTTCGGGCAGCCTGCCTCTTCCCCCGTCCTTTCCTGCTCCTCCTGTCTCCCCCCATCATCCCCTGGCCACCCCGCAGACCTTTCAGCCCTGCCTGTTCCTTGCCTGCTCGCGGCCCCCCAGGAGCTGTGGATGCAGGGAGGGTTTGGCAAAGCCAGGGCCCACGCCGGGCATCACCCACGCGAGCCATCTGCTGCCGCCGGGACACCTTCTCCCGGGGTACCATCCTTAGCGGCCGCACCCAGCGGGGATCTGGAGGTCACCGTGGATTTCCTCACCGAAGTGGACAAGCTGGTGCAGCTCATCGAGTGCCCCATATTCACGTGTAAGGAGAGGAAGGCCCCGGGTGGGGAAGGGGCGGCGCGCGGGGCTCCCCCCCCCCTCCCCGCCCGCCCCGCTCCCTCGGCCGCCGCACGAGGAAATAGAGCAGAAGTTATGAGACTTCTTGCCGGGAGGTTTGCCCAGCTCTGGAGCTGCCCGTCGGGAGGAGGAGGGCATGCTGGCAGCACGGGGAGGGGGGGCAGCGGGCCCCCCAGATATAGGTTAAGGGAGCGAGCGGCGCTGGCATCCGGCAGAGGGGTGGGGGAAGGGACGGGGATCACGCTGAGCATCTCCGGGGGTGCACGAGCAGGGTGTCAGGTGAGAGGAGCCCTGTGTGCATCGTGGGTGCTGCTGGGGCCTTTAGCAAGGGGGTTTTTTTGCTGTAAATGGAGAATTAAGTTCTAAAAAAAAAAAACAGAGCTGCTGCTTTCTCCAGCATCCAGCAGTGTGGGGTCCCCCACTTGGTAATGCAGCAGTGCCTGACCAGGGGTTCAGAGATGTGACACTGGGAGCTGGGATGGCAGCAGGGGACCTGTGTCTGCAAGAGGATTTCTCCTGATGGCAGTTTGCTGCCCCTGGCCTTCTCTTGGAGGTGCAGCAGGGTGTTGCAGTTGTGGGAAATGGCCTGGAAAGGAGTTTGTGGGGCATCTATACAGGTCCAAGTTTGGGGAATGTTTGGGGGAAGAGGGTTAGAGCAGCTGGGCAGTAAGAGAACCCTCAGTCATGCTCCCTCCTGTAGTGCCCTGTCCCTCATCCCAGGGATGACTCTCCCACTGTGTGAGTCACCCTCATGTATGTGATGATTTTCCACGGCCCAAAATTATTCACTGAGGGTTCTCCACCCCACTCACCTTATTTTCCACATCCCAAGGTAGGGAACAGACATGTCCCCCATAAAGCAGCATCTCTGGGTTTGCCTCCATCCCCTGGGAGACACCAGAGGTGCGGGTGACAAGCAGGAGGTGAGATGCTGGGGCACAGACCTTGCCTCATCCCCTGGGCTGCCCCAGCTGGGACTTCAGTTGTCTGTAGGGCTCCAGAAGACCCTTCCATCGTGATCACAGTGAGGGATGGAGCCGGAGGGTGTTTTTCCCTCTGCTGAGCAGCTCTGAGGCCCAGCACATGGAAACGTCAGAGCCAAGCAGAGAGGATCCCTTCTGCTCCAGACACTCCCGGGGAGGGTGTCACCCAGCCCTCTGGATATGTGATGCTCCAGGCAGGCAGTGTTTCTGCTAATTCTGCAGAAGCTGAGGAGCAATCCCGTGTTGCATGTGTGTTCTCAGGCAGACAGCGTGGACTGGGATGAGCCTCAGGGATGAGCAGCAGCAGGAATGGGAGGCTGGGGAGTCAGCTGCCCCCTTCCCCTACCAGCAGCTGTGCCAAGGAGAGGGATGGTGTGGGACACCGAAATGGATGAGTTGATGGGAGGGGTGCCGTGCAGGGCCCCCTGGGGTCAGCTGGCAGAGGCTAAGAACCTCCACAGGACTATCAGATGGGGTGGGAGGAACCTGCTCTTAGAGCTGGAGGTGAAATGCGTTTTCCCTGCCTCCTCATCCTCTTCCTGTCCTCTCCCAGATCTCCGCCTGCAGCTGCTGGACGTGAAGAACAACCCCTACCTGATCAAGGCTCTGTATGGCCTGCTGATGCTGCTGCCCCAGAGCAGCGCCTTCCAGCTCCTGTCCCACCGCCTCGAGTGCGTGCCCAACCCCGAGCTCATGCAGACCACGTAAGTGCCACGGGGACGGACCCCCAGCGTCGGCGCTGGGCTTGGATCAGCTGTTCCCCCACAGCTGAGCATCCCTGCCATGCCAGGCACAGCCCCAATCTCGGGCTCGGCCCCGTGCTCCAGCTTTCGCCCCCGGCTCCGCTGCGACCGTGGCTGCTCCTTGTCCCCGTGGCCGGGAGTGTTGGCTCGGGGGGTTTTTTATGTCTATATTTGGTAACCCTGGGAGGGCTGTGCCTCATCCACAGGCATTTGGCATCCGGGATGGAAAATTTCACTTGTGGGGTCGCTATGGAAACGAGCAGAGCCGGGAAGGAGGTTTATGGAGAAAAGACTCCGGCAGCTGGGGGGGTGCTCCCAAAACGTCCCCCCTGCAGCCTGGACAGCCTTCGTGGCACCCAAAAGGACCACGACACCCATGCCAACGCCTCAGGATGGCAGCTCCATTCCCACTCCCGGCCTTTGGGGATCCACGAGATGTGCAAGGGCGGCATCTCCTTGGGGACCAGCCGAGATCCTCGTGCTCCCTGCCCAGGGGTGCTGCCAGTGGCATTTGCTTTCCAACCCTTGGCTAATGGAAGTGGATAGAGGGGGGCGGATGATGGTAAAGCCGGCTCTGCCTCAGCAGAGCCTGGGAACAAAAAGAGCTCCCAAGATGGGCAGGTTTCTGAATTAACCCCCCGCTGCCGTTGTTGCTCCTTGGCTTTTAACTGCTTCCCTGGGATGGCTTTTATCCCTTGTGGCCTCCGGCGCTGAGCTCCTACCCACAACCCAGCACTGATCTTTAATTGGGGGGGCGGAGAGGGGGCTGCGTGTGCTTCCCCCTCCTTTTTTTCCCCCACCAGCCCCAGCAGTGGGGGTTTTTCGAGCTGTCAGACGGCCTGAGCATCTGATTAACTCTGACCTACATTCCTTCAAACACCGAAGCCGGCTTTCATAACCGGCCAGCCCCAGCTGCCCCCTCCCCAGGGGGACACCGGGGCCACCAGAGCTGCCTGCCAGCCTCCTGTGGGCATCCTGTGGCTGGTGTCCCCTCTTCCTTGCATGGGGACAGCACGGGGACGAACAGCTGTAGCTGGAGCCCTAAGGAGCCTGCATTTGGGGGTTTCAGCCACGGGAGCTCGTCCCTGGGGACTGTCCCTGCTGCCACTGGGTATTTTTGGCTTGCTCAGGAAATGAGACAGGGAAACTGAGGTACAGGGCACTGGCATCCTTTCCTCACTGCTTTTGACTGGAATGGGTTGGAATAGAGGGAAGCATCCACGTTGGAGGAGTTGAACCTCCCCTGTGGGGCCAAGATGTAGATGTTCCTTGTCCCCTCCTTGTCCCAGGGCCTCTTGGGCTCCATCTCGCATCTTTGGGGGACTTGAAACATGTCTTTGGGGTTGTTTTATGGGGCACCAGCATAACAAGGATGTGCTGAGCTCAACTCCTTCAGGACAAGCTCTTGGTGCTTCCAGTGCTGGGTGCTCAGAGCGCCGACATCCCCGGCCCCTTCCCACCCTCACTCTCTGTTCCCACCCTGCAGGGACAACACCAAACCTGGTACCAGCTTCAAGAGAGCGGCAGCCTCCAACATCGACTACACGGAGCTGCTGCAGCACTTTGAGAAGGTCCAAAACAAGCACCTGGAGGCAAGACACCAGCGAGCTGGGCGGGCAGAGCAGCTGGACCGGCGGGTGGTCCTCTGAGCACCCCAGAGAGGCCACCGCGGGTGTGCACAGCTGCTGGGGCTGGGACCAGGGGACACGGACCAGGGAACGGGCACACCGGTTGCTGGCCGCCGGAGGATCTGGTGGGTTTCATGGAGACGGGCAAGGCGCTCAGCACCGGGCTGGTTTTTTCCCCCCCACACTGTGCATGTGGATGATGGGGGACCCTCAGGCTGTGCCCGACTTTTCCCGTGGGTGTTGGGGGGACGCGGGGAAGGGTTGCAGGAGGAGAGGGCCAGGGCAGAGCGCCTCGTCTTCTCTTGCAATGGGGCGAGGAAACTCCCCTTTGCTTTGCTAATGCTTTCCCCGTGACTGTCAGCTGAGAGCCCAGCCTGCTGCCAGCAGCACCGGAGGAGGGGAAGGGAAGACGGGAGCAACCCCTGGCCTCCCGCCCTGGAAAACAAGCACGCGGGGCTGCCGGCACCTCTCGCCACCCTCTGGCTCCGAGGCCCTGCTGGAGGTCACCGGTGGCGTCTCACTCGGGGAGTCACTGCTGAGCGTGACACTCGGCCCCCTCCCTGCATTCACGCACCCTCCCCGAGCCCCCGGCTCTCGGCAGGGACGGCAGCACAGCCTCAACTCCCAGCTGGCACCGGGGGGGCACAGGGGGCACTGGAGACCCCCCCCTCACACTTAACCCCAGACTCGATTCCTGCGTTAAGCTCCCCGCGATAAAATAAACAAGCGATGCAGAGCAGCCCATTCCTCGTTGCTGGGCTTCCCGTCACAGATGTGTTCCCAGGCAGAGCCAAAACCGCAGCAAGGGCAGGAGGATGGCATGGAGCATCGTGCTTGACCCCGTGCCCCAGGCTGGCCCAGCCCTGCCACGTTGGCTCGCCAGCGAGCAGGGCTTCTCCGCCTGCTCCTCTTCCCAGCAGGAAAAAAAAATCCACCACTGAAATCCTTCCAGGCCACGGTCACGAAACCGCAGTGTGGTGACAGGCATTTTCCTGGCCCCGAGCAGCTGCTGGCGCTGCCTTCGCCCGGTCCCATGGCACCAGGGGACTGTGGCACGTGCCAGGCCGGAGCGGTTTGGGGGAACCCCGTTGCATCCCCTGCTTATTTCAGGCCTTCACCTGATCCCAGGAAAAGGGGGGGGTTGAAGGAATTCATGGAGTTTTTATGGCTTCTGGCCCTGTTTACAGCAGGGGCTGTCTCTGGCAGTGGGTTCCCCGAACAGCCCTATACCGGCAGCGCTGCTTTGGCCAGGATAAAGACATTCCTGTCATTCCCGGGAAAGGGCTTTCCAATCCCAGTCACGGCGGGTTAATTTTAACGGCCAACCCTTCAGGATGGGCGAGCAGTGGCTTCCCAAGCCCACCAGCTGCTCAGGGCGCTGGGGGGGTACCCGTTGCCTGCCCCCCAGGTCATTGCCAGCGTGGGCCAGGGCTGCTGCTGGCCCTGGGGCTCTGCCCATCGTTCCTGCCGGGCTCACCACCACTGAGCAGCCTCTTTCCACGCCGAGGGGTTTATGGGGAGAAATTCCAGTCGACTGCTGAGCCCTAATCGTTTCCTTATGGGTGCTCTTGACCAACACCGGCTGGAGCAGCGTGGGCATCACCAGCAGGGGAACGGGGCTACTTTTCTGGCAGGAAAAGGCGGCTCAGCTGAGCATCATTTCACTGCGAGGTGTAAGGAGGTCCATCAGCCTGACAGCCCCACAGCCCGGGAGGCTGGGGCTGAGGCCTCCGGATGGCTGCTGCTGGCAGGCCATGCATTTCCCATGGCTCTCCGGTAATCGAGTGCACGGAGACATTTCAGAGCTGCTGTATAATCGCCCCGGAGGGACCTCAGCCTGCAACGGTGGTTGCCTGCAGCACACCTTGGCAGGTCAGGAAGGCAGCGGGGGTCAAGCACCCCTCGGGGAGAGGCTGAACAGGCAGCATGCCCCCACCACCACCACCTCCAGGGCTCTGGGGCTGCCCCCGAGCATCCCATGGCAGCTCCGGTGCTCACCCCGAGCACAGCGTCGCTGTATACACCCTGGAGGCTCTCCTGCTCCTCACCCGGCACCCCAAGAGCATCCCTGGGAGTTCCTCCGGCGCCATGGAATCAAACCTCGGTGCTGCCTCCACCAGTCCCCTATCCCCAGGGATTCGTCATGTCTTCCCCCTCCATGCCCCCGACGCCCCTTCCCCCGCAACAAGAGCATCCCCGAGAACCACCGGGGCTGCCCCCGGGCCTCGTCATCCCTGCGCGTCCTCCGGCTGCCCGCTGCCTCCCCCGGAGCATCCCCGGGGCTGACTCTGAGCCATCCCCCCCCCTCCACAACCCTCCCCGCTCCCCGCAGCCCCCCGGCCCCGCGGCGGGCAGCGCATGTGCCGCTCAGCGCCCGCCCCGCTCCGCCCCCGCCACCGCCCGCCCCGGGCCGCCGGTCCCCGCTCCGCGCTCCGCTCCGCGCCCCGCTCCGCGCTCCGCTGCCAGGGGGGCGGCGGGTCCGCGCAGCCCCCGCCGAGGGAGGGAGGGAGGGAAGGAGGGAGGGAGGGAAGGAGGAAAAGAGGGAAGGAAGGAGGCAGGGGGGCGATGCCCCGCCCGGCTCTCCCGCCGCTCCGCCGCTGCGCCCCCCCCGCCGCCGCCGCCGCCTCCCGGGCGCCGCCCGCCCCCCGCCACCGCTGAGCCTGGCCCGCCGCCGCGGCCTCCCCCGGCGGCGCCGCCCGCCCCGGGCTGCCGCAGCGCCGCGATGGAGACGGCGGAGAAGGAGTGCGGAGCCCTCGGCGGCCTCTTCCAAGCCATCATCAACGACATGAAGGTAGGGGTTCCGCCGTTCGTGACAGCGCTCGCCCCCCCCAACGCCGCCCCCCCCCCACCCCGTGCCGCTCCACCGGAGTGGTGCCGTGGTAAGGCAGCGGGGCTCCGGTGGGCAGCCCCGGGATGGGGAGCGGAACCCCACATCGGGTGCTGGAGCCCGGACATCAGACCCGCAGCGGGTGTCAGGGTCCCACATCGGCTGTCGGAGCCTGGCACCGGGTGCCGGAGCCCCTCATCAGCCCCATACTGGGCATCAGGACCCCGTGCTGGGCATCGAAGCCCTGGGCATTGCAGCCTCACCAGGAGCCCTGTGTGCATCATCGGATACCGGAGCCCCATCCTGGGATTTGCAGCCCCACATTAGCCCCAGATCCGTCACTGGGTATTGGAGCTCCATCCTGGGTGTTGCAGCCCCGCATCAGCCCTGTTATCCATTATGGGGTATCAGCGCCCCGTGTCAGGCACCGAGGTGTTTGAGCATGGCACTGGGTGCCAGAGCCCCACATCAACCCCAGACTGGGCTTCGGGGCCCTGCGTTGGGCAGTGGAGCCCACGCTGGGGATCGTGGCTGCGGATCAACCCTGGATGCCAGAGCCCCGTGTCGGGTAAGACAGAGCGGGCATCGCTGTCCCTGCCCGGCTGCCGCTGGCCCCGCATCGGGCATCGCCGCCCGTTTCAGGCATCGCGTGTCCCCTGCCTGGATTTCTGCCGGATCCACTGGGGGTTGACACCAATGGAACAAAAAGGTCCCCCAGCTCCTCAATCCCATTTTTACCAACCCGGGGAGGGGACATCGCCTCCACCCTCCCTGGGAGCAGGATGAGGCCGTGTTTAAAAAAAGCCTCTTTTTTTGTTTGTTTTCGTTTCAAGGAATGAAAATTAAAAATGCTGGGGGGCATTTCTGATTGGGGGCTGAGCAGGGAGGAGGTGACCAGCCTTGTTGCTTCACCTGGGGGGGCGAAATTCCCACTGCCAGCTCCAGCACTGAGGTTTAGCCCCAGTCATTTTTGGGAGGCAAAAGCTTTCTTCCTCCTCCTCCTCCTCCTCCTCCTCCTCCTCCTCCTCCTCCTCCTCTTCCTCTCTTCATGCTGCAGACCCGTCCAGACAATGCTGTCATTGCCAAAGCAGGGGAGGGGGGATAAAAAAAAAAATAAAAGCCTTGCTGGGAAGGAGATTAACCCCTTCGAGGGGCAGTGGTGGCTCCGCAGCCGGACTCTGGCTCGGGGCCGGGAGAAAAGCTCTAGGGAGAAAATCCCAGCTCTCCCCAGGGCAACGGGATCTGGGACTGGTGGGATGATCAGCTCCCTTCTTAAAATGCCTTCACCCCAGCCACCCTCTCCAGGCAGCCTGGCTGGGTCCTACACCCCTGAGGGGAAGGTGGGGGCAGCCCCTGCCTCGGTTTCCCCGTTCCCCTGCTGAGGCTGTGGAGGGGATGAGCCAGCCCGGAGCCGTCACCTCCCGGTGACATGCCCAGCACCATCAGGATGTGGTTGGACTGGGAACCCCTCACCCAAGGAAACCGGCCTGGGTTCGATTTCACGCCGTTTCTAGGTGGGAAAGATGAAAGAAAAATGATGAAAAAGAAGGCAAACCCCACCGTGCTACAGCTGGGGCTCAGCTCGTGCCCTGCGCAGCCCCAGCCGAGCGCCGGTGGCACCTAAGGGTGCATTGTCCCCATCTCCCAGCCACGTGGGTGGCCTGGCACGGGCACTGGGGGACAAATAACTCCCTCCCCAAAGAACAGCAACGTTGAAGGGCAGCAATGCACTTGGGGTCCTATGGCTGGGACTCCTGCCCAGCACACAGGAGGGCAGAGGGACCTTGTTTTGGTGGCGGGTGGCTTTCTCAGCACCCCTTGGCCCGTGGTGAGGAGGACTCTCTTGGTGGCATTTCCCAAGCCGACTTCATTCCTGTTGCCTCTTTTCCCGCGTGCTCGGCGTCCCTGGGTGACCTTGGCATGTCCTTGTCCCGGTTGTCCTCTCCCCCATCCTCCTCTTGCCTGGCATCGCAGGGCACTGGGGGCATCAGGACCCGCTCCCCTGCTACAGGGGAGCCTCGCTCGCCTTGCTCAGGATGGCCATGGAAGGTGGCCCAGGGGTGGTGGTAATGGCAGTCCCCAGGGACCCACAGCCAGGGCACTGCCACAAGTGACGTGTGAAGTGGCCCCCTGGAACCTCTTCTTTGCTGACTCATGAGGAAATCGGGGCTTTGGTGGTCCCCAGAAAACAATGCTGGGCTGCTCCCGTGACGCCTCGGTGCACACCTCGTCCCCAGAGCTGCCACCAGGCTGGAGTGCCCGTGGGGGGATGTGTGGTGGCCCACGTCCTGCAAGGCTGGCTCTGGTGTCCCTGTCCCAGCCTGGTGGCTGCCTCAGGGGGGGATTCACAGGCCCCTGGCACTGCCATCAGGTGGTGGCACCAGGATAGCACCAGGATGTTGTCACTGGGACGACAGCACAGGAACTGACCTTGCTGGGATGGCAGAACCGGCAGGATGGTGACACCAGGACTGGCTCCGCTGGGATGGCTTTGCTGGGATAGTGGCACTGTGACCAGCCTCGCTGTAACTGCACTGGGATGGCCTTGCCAGGATGCTGGCACCTGGATGGCTTCACTGGAATGACGGCACCGGGATGGCCTTGCTAAGATGGCACCAGGATTAACCTCAGCAGGACAGCACTGACTGGGCTCGCCGGGATGGTGGCACTGGGATGGTGGCACTGGGATGGTGGCACTGGGATAGCCTCGCTGTGGTTGCACCAGGATTGGCCTCGTTGCGACGGCACCAGGACTGGCCTTGCTGGGATGGCACTGCAGCTGGCATTACTGGGACAGGCCTCACTGGAATGGCACCAGGATGGTCTTACTGGGACTGGCATCTCTGAGGCGTCACTGGGACTGGCTTCACTGGCACCGTGCTGAGATAGCCTTGCTGGAATGGTGGCACCGGGACAGCCCTGGGATGGCCTCACTGGATGGTGGCACTGGGACAATCTGGGATGGCTTCACTGGGATGGTTGCACCAGGACAGCCCTGGAATAGCCTCACCACAAAGGCAGTGGGACTGGTCTCGCAGGGATGGCCTTGCTGGAATGGCACTGGGGTGGCCTGCCAAGCACCTGTGCCCTGTCCCTGTCCCCACACAATTGTCCTCAACCCCAATGTCCCCTTCTGCCCTGTTGGTCCTCATGGGGGAGGCGAGGACTGGGGCTCCTGCTGTGGGAATGGAGCCCTCCATGACGGTGGGTTTGGCCATCAGTGCTCTGGGGGAGGCTGCAGATGCTGGGGGGCTCTGCTCCACTGCTGGCCATGGTCTTACAGCTTTTCCTTTCTTCCTCTCAAATTTCCAAACCCGTCAGATGCCTTGAGCCCTGTGAGGAAGAGATCACCCAAGATCCTGAGGTCTCCATGGTCCTCAAGTTTGGATGGCCAGACTGGAAAGGGAAAAATCCAGGAGGGGAAAGGTTTATGCTCAGCCTTTTTTAACCATCAGAGAAGCCACTGAGCTGCCCTGTCTCTCTGTACCAGTGGAGACCTGCCCTATGTGGGAGGGGGTGCAGGGGTGAGGGCTCTGTCTCTCACCATGGCCCTTCCTCCTTGTTCCTCCTTGCAGAGCTCCTACCCCATCTGGGAGGATTTCAACTCGAAGGCCACCAAGCTGCACTCCCAGCTCAGGTGAGTGGCCCTGGAGGGGCGGGACATGGGGGATCCCCTCTCCCCACGGCACGTCCCGGTGTGCCCCACACCTGCTGAGCTCCCCCCTTGCTCTCTCCACCCCAGGACCACGGTGCTGGCTGCAGTTGCCTTCCTGGATGCCTTCCAGAAAGTGGCTGACATGGCCACCAACACCCGAGGTAGGTCCTTTCCCCTCGGGGTGAGTGTCCCCAGGCTTGGCCAGGCAGGGGGACGGGTGGCAAGTGTCCCCTGTGGGGCGTCCCCCTGCCCATGTGACTGGGGTGCACTTCAATCAGCAGCTCCACCATCCGTGGAGAGATGTCCATCCTGTCCCCACACCAAGGTGGAGCATCCCCTGGGAGACAGGGTTGGAAAGATGGGGAGTGGAGGGGTACCCATGGTCCAAGGGCACCCGTGTGGATGCTGGCTTCTCACCACCCATGGGTGCTTAGCCACATCCTCTGGTGGGGCTGGGACATTTGGGGTGGCTCAGCCCCGTGCCATGGTCCCCTGGGATGCACAATCCACCTTCCTTGTCCCCGGCACCCACCTGGGAAATTCCCAGGGCGGTCCTGGCTGCTCCAGGTGTCTCTGGGGAAGGGAAATCAACTGGAGGGAGATTCAGGAGTCCAGGCTCGACTGTTTCATGGCCAAACCCCAACCCACCAGGGAAGTGACTGAAGAGCTGAGGGGGCCTCCACGCTGCTGGGGGGGGGGGGAGGACCCCCCGGACCTTCCCCGAGTGCCTGTTGGCAACGAGGAGCCACTTCCCACCGCTCGGCTTCTGCCAAGCAGATGGTCCCGGGCTGGTTTGCAGACTGGCGGCATCCAGGCCATCTGGAGCTGCGCAAGGAGGAGGAGGAGGAGGAGGAGGAGGCGGCAGCTTGAGCCAGGATCAGCTTTGCCTCCAAACCCACTAGCCCACTGCACTGGGGGGATTAGGTCTCCCCCAGCTCCCCGCCAGCCTGGGCACTGAAAACAAGGAGGGGGCATGGGGGGAATGCTGGGAACAGCTGGGGATTGGCACCCTGGGAGTCAGCATCACCCTGGAGTGCTGTTAAACCTGCAGGGGGTTTTTTGGGGGGAGGAGGGTGGGAGGCAGAGCAGCAGCAGCAGCACGGGGAAACTGAGGCACTGGGTGGGGGCTGGCTGGTGGCCTCGCACACAGCGCATGAGAATCGGATTAGGAGCAGCAGGAGCTGGGATAAGAGCATTAGAAGCTGGATTAGGAGACTACCCCCGTGCAGGAGAAGGCCCTGGGCCCACGGGTTCCCCTATTTCCGCAGCACTGAGGGGCTGGGGAGGGCTCGAAATCCCTGCAAAAGGGCGGAAGGTGTCTCTGGAGGCTTTTTTTATGGGAGAGAAAGGCGGAATATCCCTCCTCAGTTTGCACCCAAGGATTTTGGATCGCTGCTTTTCCAGGGATTTGCCAGCAGCACTGCCACCACGTGGCCGTCCTTAGGCTTCAAACAGCGGTTTCACCTAAAAGGGATGCTTTTGCTTTCTCTTGCTGGCAAATAGCCCCCTCCGGAGAGTCTGAACTCCGTTTTCACCCACTCGGGATTGTGCCTGGAGGTGTGGCACAGAGCTGACTGCCTGGAACTAAGCCGGGGCACCTCATCCCTCCCCTTCCCTGGCCCCGCAGTGCCAAATTTGAGACAGACCAGGAAAAAAGGGGAGCAGGTTTTAATTTCAGAGCTGCTGGAAGGGATATTTAGTGCTTTATTTGTTAGCTACTGGATGATGACTGATTTATTTTGTGGGTTTATCGTGGGGTAAAAAAAAAAAAAAACAAACAAACGGCCCCTAACCCGAGGAGTCCGCAGAGCTCATCAGCACATCCCAGTGCCAATCGTCCCTGCCTGGAGCCACCCTGCTCCCACCACACAGGCTGGGCTGGGACCGGTGTGGGGACGTCCCTGCCCCTCATCAGCAGCGCTTCTCTCCCCGCCAGGTGCCACGAGGGACATCGGCTCGGCGCTGACCCGCATGTGCATGAGGCACCGCAGCATCGAGGCCAAGCTCCGGCAGTTCACCAAGTAAGGGTGCCCAGGGCGTTGGTGAGGGGTGTGCTGGGCTCGTCCCTCGCTGAGGAAGGAGGGTGGGGTCGGCTGGGCCCGGGGAGGGGGGCACGGCTCCCCCCACACCCCGGCTCCGGCGCTCTCCCACGCTCTCTGCTTCTGTCTCTCTCTCCCTGCTCCAGCGCCCTCATGGAGAGCCTGATAAACCCATTGCAGGACAGGATTGAGGACTGGAAGAAAACTGCCAACCAGCTGGACAAGGACCACGCAAAAGGTACGGGGAGGGAGGGACAGGATGGATCTGTGTGGGGTGACTGCACTGCCTGGGGGGGATCCCCTCTGACAGCGCTTCTGTGCCCCCAGAGTACAAGCGAGCGCGCCACGAGATCAAGAAAAAATCCTCTGACACCCTCAAGCTGCAGAAAAAGGCTCGCAAAGGTGAGGGGGGGTCTCCTGGGGGGTGCCCCCGCCAGCCCCTCTGCAGCACGCCCGGCCAGGGCGGGCACCCCGGCTGTGGCACTGCCAAATGGGGGGTGGGCACTAAGGGGGTCCTGCTGCCCCCCTGCAGAAAGGGGGGTGCCAGCACGGCCCAGGGGGTGGTGGGGAGGCGGGGGCATGTGCCCCGGCCTTCGACCTCTTTTCACACGTTTTCTCTGTCTCCTTCTCTCTTCCCTCCCCTCCACATCCTTCCTGTAGAGCTACTTGGTAAGTGAACTGCTGCCCCCCCACCACCACCGGCCCCCTCTCTGCTTCCTCATCTGTTCCCCCCCCAGTCTCCCCAGGCTCCGTCTGTCTGTCTGTCCGTCCGTCCATCCGCTCCCTGTGCCCCCTTCACCCTGCTTTTAGCTTAGCTTAGCTTGCACCCCACGTCCTGGGGCAGTGCCAGCCCCACCACAGCGGCAGCCCAAGGGTCCCAAGTGCCAGGAATGGGGATGGAGTGACCGAGGAGGCCCCTGCCCAGGGGCTGCTGAGGGGTGAAGGTGCTCCTGAACCCTCCAGGGGTACGGGCGCAGGGGGGGACCTGAGGCAGCTGTTGGGATGTGAGGATGGGGAGATGTCCCCAAGCTGGAGCCGGGGGTGTGGCCTCAGCTTGGCAGTGGGAACCTCAGCAGATTGGGGAGAGTGTCAGGGGAGCCCAGTGCTGACAGTGTCCCATCTCACAGGGAAAGGGGACCTGCAGCCCCAGCTGGACAACGCCCTGCAGGACGTCAATGACATGTACCTGCTGCTGGAGGAGACGGAGAAGCAGGCGGTCCGCAAAGCCCTCATTGAAGAGCGGGGTCGCTTCTGCACCTTCATCACCTTCCTGCAGCCCGTGGTGGTGAGTGCCGGGGACCCAGCGGGGTGTAGGGGTGGTTCCTACTACCCAGCCGGTGCTGATGCTCCCTCTTATCTTGCCTCAGAACGGGGAGCTCACCATGCTGGGAGAGATCACCCACCTGCAGGGCATCATCGAGGACCTGGTGGTGCTCACGGCTGAGCCCCACAAGCTGCCCCCCGCCAGCGAGCAGGTCAGTGGGGGTGAGCTGGGGGGGGTCAGGGGGAGAGGGAAGCATCTTTGAGGGGGACTTACACCCCATGCTTCCCGCAGGTGATCAAGGATCTGAAGGGCTCTGACTACAGCTGGTCCTACCAGACCCCTCCGTCCTCGCCCAGCAGCTCCAGCTCCCGCAAGTCCAGCATGTGCAGGTATGGTGGGGTGGGCTCCACACCCGACCACGGCCAGGAAATCCAGTGCTCCTCGTTAACCCCAGTGGGCTAAGGACACTTACAGCCCTTGGGGATGCTCACAAGGTGCATGTCCACCTTCTCGTGTTCATGTGGCCGACTGGTTCCCGCTAATGTGGAAGGAACTGGTCTTGGTGCACCGGGCGGGGCTGGTGGACCTATGGGGCAGGATGGGCGCCTGGAACGTGCCCTGTCCTCTGGGGTTTGGGGACAGTGTGAGCTGTGCAGGGGAGCCTGGGGGCAAACATACCACCTTTGTCGTGTCCCTCAGCCTGTTCCCTGCCACAGGGGCACCCCGTGGTGGCACTCCACGTGCCCCAGCTTCCCCCCGTCGGGGCGCGTGGCAGGGCACTGGCCGCCCTGCCGCCTCCGAGCCTCCGTCTCAAATTCTCTTTTCCTTCCTTTGTCCTCCCCACCGGCGTGTCCCCGTGCCCCCGGCGCCCCCCCAGCAGCGTTAGCAGTGCCAAGGGTGGCATGGCGTGGCCCGGCGGGGCTCAGACCTGCTCACCCAGTTCCACCTATCGCTACCGCAGCCTGGCGCAGCCCCCCGCCGCCGCCACCCGCCTCTCCAGCGTCTCCTCCCACGACTCCGGCTTCATCTCCCAGGACGCCGCTTACTCCAAGCCGCCCTCCCCCATGCCCTCGGACATCACCAGCCAGGTAGGGCGGGCGGTCAGTGCTCTGCCCACCTCCGTGCCTCAGCTTCCTCTTCTGCAGAGTGGGTGGGTGGTGCTGGGTGCAACATGAGAGTGCAGAGCAGGGGTGATGAGACCCACCCCCAGGAATATTTCCAACTGCGTTGGCCTCACGGGAGATGATAAATATTGGGAATATTGGGGGTGTCTGCCCTGCAGAGAAATCCCACCCACGACCTCTCCCCCCAGGGATGGGGCACAGATATCCCTCTCATTTTGCTAGGGGAATAGGATATTCCCACTGGGAGAACAGGGTGTTTCCCAATCACCTCAGCCCCATAATGCCCAGTTCATGCCAGTCCTCCACCAGGCAGCATGAGCAAAGCTTCCCCTTCACTCAGCATCCTCCCCAGTGCCAAGGATGGTCCAGGATCCCCAGGGAGCTGCCATCCCGGCCTGCCCATGCTAACCTGGCACCACCAACCTGGCAACTGCCTAAAATGCCTCTTGGCTCTCCGTGGCTTGGGGTGAGCAGGGGGGAGGATCGGGGCGGAGCAGCATCCCAGCTCAGTAGATCCCGCTGCCAGGTCAATCTCCGTCCCGCATCCGCTGCCAGAGGGGAGGAGGGCTGGGGGCCTGGCACAGCCAGGGGAGCTGTGGCTGCTTCTCTAACGGGGGCTGCAGCTCTGGCTTTGCTTGCTAACAGCCTCTTCTCTCCCCCTCTTGGCCTCGTGGCACGGCACAGCAGAAGTCCTCCAGCTCGGCGTCCTCAGAGGCCTCCGAAACCTGCCAGTCGGTTAGCGAGTGCAGCTCCCCCACCTCGGTTAGTCCTTGCCAGCCCACCGGGGTTGCACTTCACACGTGGTTTCCCCCCCCACCTCACCTTGTGGGGTTCGGGCCCCAGACCCCTCATCCCACCCCCTCACGGGGCAGAGCATCCCGAGGTTTGGTGGGGGACATCGGCACATCGTGCCCTCTCCTGCCCCGCTCTCCTGGCGTCGCCAGCGTCAACCTCGTGCCTTGCCCTTCGCAGGACTGGTCCAAGGCCAGCCCCTACGACCAGCCGGTGGTCCCCACCCTGCAGCGGCGCAAGGACCGTGTGGAGCACCTCCGGGAGGCCGAGATGGGCTCTCCTGCCAGCGGGTACCCGGGCATGGGCGGCGAGGACGCTCCCAGGCCCCGCATGTCACCGGCGACGATTGCCGCCAAGGTACCGCCCGCAGCGGGGAGAGCGCAAGGGGTGGGGGGTTCTCAGGGGACTGCCAAGAGAGGAACCAGGGTGCTGACAGTGCCCCTTGCCCTCGCAGCACGGGGAGGAGGTGTCCCCTGCCGCCAGCGACCTGGCCATGGTCTTGACCCGCGGGCTGAGCTTGGAGCACCAGAAGAGCAGCCGGGACTCGCTGCAATACTCCAGCGGCTACAGCACACAGACCACCACCCCCTCCTGCTCCGAGGACACCATCCCTTCCCAAGGTACCTCGGGTACAAGGGGGAGCTGGGCCCGCCTGAAACAGCACCCAGAGTGGGGGGAAGGGGACGGCAGGGGCTTTGGTGGTCCTGGAGCGCTTCTGCACGCTTTGGGTGTCATAACATCAGGCTGTGGTCACATTGCATAGGGCTGAGGGGGTGAAGATTTGATTTGGGTCGGGAATTTGGGGGGTGGCACAACCTTCGTGCCACATGTGACCACAGCCTTTTCTGATTATTTAGGTGTTAGTTGAGGCTCAGTGGCTACAGCTGTGCCAGGCAGTACTGTCACAGGAAGCCTTTTGTCAGGGTGTTGCTGGAGATGGTTTGTGGTGATGTGTCTGTGTGCAGCAGTTGAGTACAGGTGGAGACTGTAGCAGAGTTGGCGGTTGGAGATCAAATAATGTTTGCAATCACCATGTTGATTATGTGATAATTACATCGTGTTTGTAATCATCCTGTTGGTGTGATGACGGCTGAGCCGGTTATGAGCGTGTGATGGTGACGGTGGAGGTTGGCTGTGATCATGTTGTGATAGCGGTGGTTGGGGCGGTTGTGATGACGATGCTTGGGTTTGACTACAGCCAGTGGCAACGGTGGGGGCCGGTTGTGTTCGTGTTGCAGTGGGGACAGCCAGGGCTGGTTGTGATTTCAGTGTGGTGGTTTGGGATGATCGTGGTTGGCCACGCTGACTGTGCTGCTGCCTCCCCAGGCTCCGACTACGACTGCTACTCGGTGAACGGCGACGTGGAGTGCGACCCCCAGAGCGACTTCGACAAGTCCTCCACCATCCCGCGCAACAGCAACATCGCCCAGAACTACCGGCGGATGATCCAGACCAAGCGTCCCGCCTCCACCGCCGGGCTGCCCACCGGCACCAACCTCCCGGCCGGCACCACCCCGGGGGTGGCCACCATCCGCCGCACGCCCTCCACCAAGCCCTCGGTGCGCCGGACCCTCTCCAACGCCGGCCCCATCCCCATCCGACCCCCCATCGTCCCCGTGAAGACCCCCACGGTGCCCGACTCCCCCGGCTACGCCGGCCCCACGCGGGTGGGCAGCGAGGAGTGCGTCTTCTACGCCGACGACGCCTCTCCGAACCCCCTGGATTTTGCCAAAGCTTCGCCCAAGCGGCTGAGCCTTCCCAACACCGCCTGGGGTGGCGGTGCCATGGAGATCTCCGTGTACCCCGGGGCCGGCCAGCACCTCTCCGCCGAGGAAGAGGAGGACCAACAGCTGGCCGCCAACAGGCACAGTTTGGTGGAGAAGATCGGCGAGCTGGTGGCCGGCGCCCACGCCCTGGGGGAAGGCCAGTTCCCCTTCCCCACCACCCTCGTGGGGTCCGGCCCCGGCGAGGAGACCCCCGCGCCCCCCCCGGCGGCCTCCATGGACCCCCCGGCCGAAGACATGCTGGTAGCCATCCGGCGCGGGGTGCGGCTGCGCAGGACCGTCACCAACGACAGGTCGGCCCCGCGGATATCGTGATGACGCTGCGGCCAGCGGGACGTGCCCGCCGCGGCCGATGGACCTCCCCGGGAACCCCCACCCGCCGGCACCCGCTGCCCTGTCCCTCCCCGGTGGCCCCTGTTCCTGCCCCTGTCTGCTCCCGCCCTGCCCTTCTCCCTGTATCCTTCCTTCACTTGCTCTTTCTTTTCTTTTCTCTTCTCCTTTTCCCCACTTTCTCCTTTTCTTTTTCCTTGTTTTTTTTTTCGTTCTTCTCTTATTTATCTCTTTTTCTTCTCTTTTCTTATTTTCCTTTCTCGTTTTGTTTCTTTTCCTCTTTTTCCTGTCCTTTCTTTTTTGACTCTTGTTCTCCTCCTGTCTTTTCTCCTCTTTTTCCCCTTTCCTTTTTTGCCCTCCTCCCCCTCGTTTCTTTTCCTCTCTCCCACTCTCCCCTCTGTTTTCCCTCCCCCCCGGGCGCAGGCAGGTGGCCCCAGCCGCAGCAGGAGAGGACGGTGCCAGCAGGGCCATGGCAGCAGCAGCAGCAGCAGCACCAGGAGCGTGGGGGGTCTTGGCTCAATCCCCCCCAGCTGCCTGCTCGGGGTCAGCACGGCCCAGCCTCATTTCAAGGGGCAGAAGCAGCGGGGAGGGGGGTGCAGAGGTGGGGATGTGTGAGAGGGTGGGGTGCTGGGGGCACAGGCACTGCAGTCCCCTCTGCCTTGGGGGGGACACTGGTGTGCAGAGGCTGAGGATGCCGAACCTCCTCTTTGCCCCCCCTCTCCCAGGGATCGCTGGGGATCCCTCCCAGCCCCCCCAAACCTCCTCCCTCAGCACCTGAAGCCCCTGTGCAGGGCCCTGCTCGGGGGGGGGGGTCCAGGGAGCAGGAGGTTTCACGCAGCCCCCTCCCCGAAGTGAAGACGCTGATTTCTGCCGGCGGCTGGAGGAAAGCACAACCCCCCAGCCCCCCGCTGTACATAGCCCCCCCCACCCCCACCCCGCTGTCTGTCGCCTCGCAGCCCCCCCAGCCCAGCCCTCCCCTTAGGAATAACCATTTAGTCCTCCCCCTTTCCCCTTCTCCTGCCCAGAACCGCTGATGCCAAGTGACAAATGTTTGGGTTTGAGGGAGGGAGGGGGTCTCTTATTTTGTACAGAAAACAAAAATTCCTTGGAAAAAAGAAAAAAAACCTGACCTGTCTTTCGACTGAAGTAACTTTTCTGGTGCTGTTGTTAACTTGGTCCTTACTCTTTTTTTTTTTTTTAATTTATTTTACCCAATGTGCTCCCGCCTCTGCCGCCGCTTCCCCTCCTCCCCATCCCTCTGCCAAGTTTATTTCTCTTTCTTTCATTCCCTCTTTCCTTTTAATTTTTTTTTTTTTTCTGGTGGTAATTCCCCTCT